>NC_050573.1:393397578-393550872 GCF_011100635.1 Trichosurus vulpecula | reverse complement strand
CAAATCAGGTAATAAAGGCAACATCTGCATTTTGATTACATGGAGAAAGAGCCAACAACAATCTCTGGCATGTTCTTACATTCCCAAATGGGAAAGGCGAGTAAGCTCTAAATATTCAGAAAAACAGCTTGCAGACATCCCTAGTGATTATGGGGAGAGCATTTGCCTCACTTTTATTAGGGAAATGACTTACAAATTCTTAATAGCAACTAATTAGCTTCTCTCTATAGAGGAAAAATATAAACTTCCATCTTGGTTGGGGCAATTTTAAACATCAGCTTTTTTGTGAGGTATGAAGGTAGGGCAAGAAAGCTGCTAATTCCTTATGGCCTTTGAAAAAAATATTTTTCAGGGGTGGGAAGAGGTTGAGCAGTAGAGGAATGGGAATTTAAACTCACTTCATAACAAGCTTGTTACTATACGCTTGTAGTAATAGGCCTTGAAAGTATAGCCTTTATAAGACAGGTTAGCTCTCTAAGGAGAGAGGCGATAATTTCAACAAATTTAGGACCTAATCATCTCATTAATTTCTAAGGTCTATTTTAACTATTGCATTGCCCTGTCTGATCCATTCATAAAGGAGCTAGTTCTTTCTCTTCCTCTTCATGAATAGATGGGCAAGAAATAAAAGTGAAAATCAGCCTCAGTCTAAAGTCTTTTCTAAATAAGAAAACCATTCTCTCCAGTTTTCATTTTCTTGACATTAAATAGTTTAGGAAAAGCAGAAAGAGCTACCACCCATTGTGTTGGCAGATAGCTACTGTCAAATATAACAGTCAAAAGTTCACATAGGTTTCCAGAATCTTCTCCTGATTTGGAGAGTATTGTCTAATCATTTCTCCCTATTTCCCCCCCTTTCGTGATAGTCAAATGTTTTCTTATAAATGGACAGAGTTTGAATTTTTCTTGCTACTTGGTATTCCTGTAGGTCACATGAAACATGAAATATTTGGAGTTTTATATTACTATTTTTCTCTTATTTTTAATTTTTTCTGCCAAGAAAGTGATACTTTCAAGAAGACTACAAAGTTATATATAGATGTGCAGAAGTAAAGCCTCTCCAATGAGCAAGTTGAGTTAAAGGTACCAATATTATTGAAGATCAAAAATTATTTATTCTTCTTGTACTTAATATGGTTTCTATTCCATTAATTAACTTCATAGTTAAGTTAAACATTATCATTAGGATATCCTTGTACACTAGTCATTTCTACTTTTTTTTTTTCTGATGATGACTTCTAAACTCAGAAAAGTTAAAATGACTTCTTTGAGGTCACATGACAAATATACCAGAGGCAAGATTAAAATAGTTTCTGATTCACAACCCAGTGTTCTGTCTTTTTACACCACACTCAAGTTCCTGGGTACCTATTTATCTATAGTCCCTTGAGTTTTATCATGGTCAAGCAGTCAGAAAGCCTGCCTACTTAATTGGAAGGAAAGTTGCAATTATCCCAAGGTTCTATCCTGCCTAAACATGCAGCTCTTAGAAGTTGTCCTCAGATCTTTATAAACACACATTTTTCTACCTGAAAGTGATGGTCTTGTTTAGATACTTAGATGACCTACATTCTTATTCAAAGGCTTTTCCCCCTCTTCTTGTTGCCTACATGTTCTTTATGTCTATCTCCTATAAATCCATTTTCTCAGTCTTAGCTTTCAAGGTAACAGATGGTATAGATCGTGTCACTGCTGACTGGTATGGTACAATTAACATGCAAGTAGTCTATTTTGTGAGTACTTTTTAAAGGTCATAAAAAGAAGCCCACTTACAAAAAAGGCTCAAAAAGAGACAGAAGTGGGCAAAAATAGATTAATATCCTATCTCCTTTCCCCTTTGTTTCCTGGATTATAGTTTTCAAAAGTTATAACCCACATCCAAGACATAGGTGAACTTATGCTCATTTAAGGAATGTAGGAAAAGAGAAAACTGTCTCTGACATTTTAATCATCCTCAGGTTTGCAGAAATGAGCTACTCCTGTCTTCTAGAAGCCATAAATCACCATGTCAGAAGTTGGAAGAAAAAGTTTGAAGGCTGCGTTATCTTATTGGAATTGAGAAGAAAGTACGAAATCACTGCTTCGGGTAGCCAACAGGCCTTAAAGACACCATATTTCAGTATCCTTTAGATTTAAAATAGCCCCTATGCTCTTAATATTGGCTAGTTAGAACAGAGCTGGATATATAAATGCTGTAATGAATAATATTTTTGTCTCCTCACTGGTAAAAATAACACTAGTTTTAGTTGTTCATTCTGGTCCATTTGGATTACTGTATTTAACTCTAGGTACCACATACTTTTTCTTTGACAATACACTGATCCACCAACACTCAAATGCCTAAGGATGTTCACTAAATGAGACTGAGAACACAGATTACTTCACTTTCATAGTTTATAATATAGTTTGTCTATAGGTTTGTATATTGTTCACAGAAAGGAAGTAACATACATTGTTGTTTAGTTGTGTCTAAGTGTCACCCCACTTGGGGTTTTCTTGGCAAAGATATTGGAGTGATTTGCTATTTCCTTCTCCAGTTCATTTTACAGATTAGGAAACTGAAACAAACAGGGTTAAGTGACTTGCGCAGAATTACATAGCTAGTAAATGTCTGAGGCCAGATTTGAACTCAAGAAAAGGAGTCTTCTTGATCCCAGGCTCTATTTACTCTGCCACCTAGCTGCCCCTGAAAGAAGTAGGTGCATTCTATCATTAACAGCTTGGTACCAACATAGTCCAGTGTATTGGACCTGAGTTTTGTTTAACACCATATTTTATGAGAAAAATTAACAGATTAGAAAGCCTCCAGAAACAAGTGACAAAGAGGATGAAGAGCTTGGAAACCATCTCATTTTGGTGGTGTTTGGCATGAAGAAGAGATGTTAAAGGGCAGAAGTGACAGATGTTTTCAAAAAGTTGAAGAGGTGTTACGTGGAAGGGGGAGCAGACCTGCAGCAGAGGGCAGCATATAGGCACATTGGGGGTAAGCTTGAAGAAAGCAAATTAAGAAAGGCTTTTTTCAAAAGCCAGAGCGATCCAACAACAGAACGGCTCTTCATTGTTGGAGGTAAATAAGCAGAGTCTGGATGACAACCAAGTTTTCAAAGGCCTCCTGCACTGACTAGGAAGCTGGACTAGAAGATTTCAACTCTATTATTCTAAGACTCTAACAAATTAAATTTACATAATGTTTTTAACTTTCAAAAGTGCTTTCTTATCTATTTTCACATTTGAAATTCAAAAACCACCAAGTGATAGATAGGGCTGGATTGTCCTTTTACAGCTGTAGAAACAGAGACAGGGAAGGATTAAGTGGCTTACTTAAGATCACAGAAACAGTGGGAGAGTCAGAATGAGAAGCCAAGTTTCTTCGCAAAATCCCTTTTAGCTTTTTCAATCTCTCATACAAGCTCCTTAATTTTTAGGGCTTATTCACACATTAGATCTGGGCAGGCTGAATGACCCTCTAGTGGACATTAGTGTTTCTATGGATGGAGGGTCTCAGGGTGTGACTTTCAACATTTTTTTAAAAACTAATATTTTATTTCCTTCTCAATTACATGTAAAAATAATTTTTAACATGTTGTCTTTTTTTAAAGTTTTGAGTTCCAAATTCTATCCCTCCCTTCCTCCCTACCTCTCACTCCCAAGACAGTAAGCAATGTGATGTAGGTTATACATGTGTAATCATGTAAAACATTTCCATATTAGTTCATTGTGCGATGTAACATTTCTTTCTTTTTTTTTGCTCCATTCTTCACACCTCTAATATTCTTATTAATAAGAGAAGAGATCATGTGTCATTGGGGGAAAGAGTAAAATTAATATTTCTGGTATTTTCAAATTGGTAAAAAAAAATTGAGTATATCTAAGATGAAGGTAAAATTTCAAAGAGAGGGATATTAAGGAATTCCAAAGAAACTCTAGGTTAAAACACTGTGACAATTTGTGCTTCCTTTGTATATCAAACCCACATCAACAGTATAAGAACAGTAAAGGACTGGAAACTGATACATGTCAGGAGACCAACATACTGAGCCATAAATTTATGTATATTTCTTGATAAAAAAAAATAAAGCAAACAAAAACCCACAACTGGTTTTCTTGTAATACTCTCACATTTGTTTTTATGAAGTGGAAGCCATAAGGACTTGATCACATCTCTAGTGTAAGAGGATAATCCTTTTGGGAGAGAAGGACTTGAAGAGAGAGGAGAGAATTATGTTTTGGATGATATGAAAATTAGTCAATTTGGGTGACTCCAGAGTATACATTTCCCTCTCAGAATTCTTACAACAAAAGACAGATTGTAGTTTGCTAATCCTTCTGGGCAAGGCAAGAGACATCAGAAAGATTATTTTCCCAAGGAATATTTGAGAGAATTGAAGTGCATGGATTTTGTGGGGAGAAGGCAGCACGTAAGTGTACTGGTTTCACATGGAACCATTCAGCTAGATTATGATCCAGGCAGCATGAAACAGCAGAAGAGCAATGGGCTGGTATGGTAATTAGGACATTTGAATTTTGAACATGGATTTTCTACTAATTTGTTGTATAAGCTACCTCTCAGTTTCCTCATTTATAACATAAGGGGTTGGGCTAGGCAATCTCCAAACTACCTTTGAGCCTTAACATCATATGACACCATAATCTTCATTTGATGTAGCACTCGTCTAACCACCAATGAAAGTGTTTCTACTTTGAGAGAGTACCTGAATTCCCAAACTGAGAGAGCACAGCCTCTGATGGCCAGTTCTTACTCTAAGAAGATATTGGCATAGTGCCCATAGAGCAGTCTTAAAACTTCCATTAGCATTTGCTAGGAAAAGACTGAAACAGGAATCTGGCGCCCTACCAAAGTAATCAGGTTAACTCCAATACTAGTAGATGAAAATTATGCACTATTTAAAATTGATGGATGTTCCTTACTTGTTGAAAAAACGCATCATGACATGATAAAGAAGATGCAACTTTCAGAGTCCACAAAGAGCAATGTTACCCAAACATACCTGTCCAAAGTTTTCTTCATCTATGCAGAACATGAGATCAAGTTCCGTAGGATCATTTTCTAAGATCCATTTCAAGGAGTTGTAGTATTCACTATCCTATAGGAATGACAGAAAATTATGAATGAACAACACAAAAGCATTTGATTGGTGAAATAGATGAGTATCCTGCTCAATTACATACAGTTAGAATGACTACAAATTATGGCATTTAATGATGTTAACTTGTTCTATCCCCAGCATAACTCTTGTCCTCTAATGGGAAGAACAATATATTACAAAAAAAAAGTTTTGCCAGCAGCAGGGACTTACTGGTAAAGTCTTATAAATAGCAGTATACACGAATAGTTCTCAAGGTAGGGTGGTCTAGGTAAGAATGTGTAACTATGAGAAAGGAAAGATGGATGCTAATTGGTATAGATAACAACCTTGCCTGGATTTAGGTTTATCTTTGGATTAATCACTAATGTTCAAGAAAAAGGGGCAAAAATATGTGATCAAGATGAATGAAAACTGTCAGTACATGATCTTAGGTTCATATTGTCAGCAACCAGATATTTACTCAGCACTTCTTTTCATTTCAGTATGGAAATGTCATGAAAAAGGTGAAGGATGAAGAGCAAGTGTGATTATGTTTTATCAAACTATAGAAAGAAGTTTGATAGGAAAAAAAAATTGGATAGAATGAGATATCTTGATTATATGTAGATTTAAATTATCCAAGCTATTATTCTCCCTCCAGCATCCCTCAGTAATTTAGGATCAGGTATATCTGCTAAGATTGGTATAATTGCAATTCCATGGAAAATATTTTGCTTATTAAAAAATAACATCTAAGAAACTTTCCTATTTCTCTCTGTTCCATTCTACCCCTCCCCTGCATAGATTGCGTTACAGTTATTAAAATATCTTCCTGGGCAAGTCACTTAACCTGTTTGCCTCAGTTTTCTCATTTGTAAAATGGGGATAATTATAGCACTTACCTCCTAGGATGGTTGTGAGGATCAAATGAGATAATAATTGTCAAGTGCTTAACACAGTGCCAGGCACATACATGGTAAGCATCAGAGAAATGTCAGCTATTATTATTATGTTGGGGGAGAACCATTTGGACTAAAAGAATAAGAGTTGAATATTTTTTTCCTTCTTCCACAATTACTTAAAACACCAACAATCTGCGTTTACTCACCACTGACTCCATATCATTCAAAGTTATCTGCTTTCCCAGCATCATTTTGTAAAATGGTCTAATGAAGAAACCTAAAATAAGGTGATAACTGAATTTAGTTTCAAGTGTTTACTATTGTTGAGCATCAAAGCATGAAATAAAAGACAGGCTCTTATTGAAAAGGTAGAGAGAATAATTACAGATGCTGCAGCAATGTCATGATAGGTGGGTAGAGTGGGTGTTTGGGTACCAAAAGATACAGCACAGAGCTCATCCTCCTTGACTTCTCAAGAGCACACAATATTGTTGACCCTTGCCAATAGCGCTGTCACTTACTGATCTCTCTTCCTTTGATTGCAGAACCATCACACTCTCCTAGTTCTCCTCCTATCTCTAAATGTCTCTTCTATTTCCCCTCATCATTTTTCTGACATCTTAAAGTGGATGTTCCCCAAGGTTTTATTTATGTCCTTTATTGGCCATTTCTTCCATTTCTATGATTTTTAACTTATATGCTTACATGCTGATAACTCCAAAATGTCATGAAAAAACTTTTCCCACTACAACCACACATACTCTATACCTGTATTTCTTTTATGCATGTATATAGTATTTTGTAATGTTGTTATTTTTCTATAATATATTGTATACATATCTGTATAATATAATGTATTCTTTTATTACATAGTTGTATATAAAATTCCCCTAGTAGGAAGGAAAGGGGGTATAACTTATTGAAACTATATTTTTTAATTATAAATTTATTTTTTATTTTTACTTTACAACACTCAGTTCCACATTTTTTGGGATTCTAAATTTTCTCTCCCTCCTTCTCCTCCGCCTTCCCCCCAAGATGGCATGTAATCCAATATAATATATAATAATCCAATATATATAATCCATATATCTTTACATTGAACTTATTTACATAATAATAATAATAATAGTTATAATATATATAATAATATATAATAATAGACCAGTTGTAAAGAAGAATTATAACAAATGGAATAAATCATGAGAAAGAAGAAATGAAACCAAAAAAGAAGGAAAAAGAGAGCAAATAGTTTGCCTCAATCTGCATTCAGACTCCATAATTCTTTCTCTGGATACGCATAGCTTTTTCCATCATGAGTCTTTTGGAGCTGTCTTTGAACCTTGCATTGATGAGAGGAGTTAAGTCTATCAAAGTTAGTCCTTATAGTGACTGTGTGTCTGTAATCGGGTATAATGATCTTCTGGGTTCTGCTCCCCTTACTCAGCATCAGTTCATATAAGTCTTTCCAGGTTAGATTACAATGAAAAGTCCATCTGCTCTGCAATAGTATTCCATTACATTCATATACCACAATTTGTTTAGCCATTCCCCAATTGATGGGTATCCCCTTGATTTTGAATTCTTTGCCATCACAACGAGAGCTACTATAACTATTTTTGTACATATGGGTCCATTTCCCACTTGTGTGCTCTCTTTGGGATATAGCCCTAGAAGTGGTATTGCTGGATCAAAGGGTATGCACATTTTTGTAGCCCTTTGGGCATAGAAACTCTATATATTTAATCCAATGCCTAGTATCAATGTTTTACACGTTGTAGGACTTAATAGATTTTACTGAATGGAATGTCAAAAGAATCTTAAAGATTCTCTATGAGCTGTACGAATCCAGAAGAAAGAGAGATTTTGCTAAGTTTGGGCAGTCCCAAAAGGCTTAGTGGTCAGAGAGATAGTACTTGAAGGAAGAAAAAGACCTTTAGACCAGCAGAGAGGGAGAAGCAGGTATTCAGACACACAGGTGAAAATAGTGTGAGCAAAGCCATAGCGTAGAGAGTACTGGGAGGTAATATAATCTGAAGTTGTGATTATCTGAGTTCAGATCCAGCTTCAGATACTTTACTAGCTATATGACCCTGGGTGAACCACTTCATCTCTGTCTATGTTAGTTCTCTCATCTGTAAAATGGGGATAATAATAGCACCTATCTCCCAGGGTGAGGGAGGATCCTCCCATAGTGAGGATCTAATAAGATAAGAATTGTCAAGTGCTCTGCAAACCTTAAAGCACTATATGTTTATTATTATTATTATTAAACTACTCACTGTTTTCCAAACAGATGCAGAAATACAAAACACTAGCAAAATCAGAGGTTTATGTGAGAAATACATGAGAGATAATGTTGCAGATATAGACTACTGGGGCCATATTGAAGAGTCACCAATAAGGGTGATGTAACTTGTAGGCAATGGGGGCCCATAGGAAGATTTCTGAATAAGGGAGAAGCATGCCCAAAGAGAGTGTTTAGGAAGATTAATAGGTAAGCTGTGCGGATAGATTAGAGATGGACTGGAGATGGTAAAGCAAACAAGACAAGCACTACTGTGCTTCCAAGAGCAAGGTACTGAGGACCTGGAATACGGTAGTGAAGGTACCAACAAAAGGAAAGGTATAGATGCAATGAATTTTACACAGGGAAAATCAATAGGTTGGTGAGAAATTTAAGAAACAAATCTTAAGGATAAGGAATGGCTGAGGATCACTTCAAAGTTTTAAGGCATCAAGACCGGGAGAAAGATGGCCCATTGACAGAAGGGGGAAAGTAGAGAAAGCAGCTGGTGTTACCGAGGAGATGACAAACATAGTTTTAGTCATGATCTTTGAATTGACAGTAATTTTCAAGTGGAAATATTCAGAAGCCTGCTGAGGAGGGGGAGGGAGAGGAACAAGGAGAGGGAGAAAAGAGAAAGGCGGATGGAAGAATATAGTCAGGAGGATGAGAATTAAGGTTTTGGAACCATAGCAACATTTAGGCGATGGGAAGACAAAGGCAGAATTGTGGAGGAAACAGGGAATATCCAGGGAGTCATTAAAGTTCCATAGAGATGGAAGGACAATTTTCTGAAGGGGACAGAGTAGTCAACTGTGTTGAAAGCATCAAGGGTAAAGGAAATAAGGATTAAGAAAAGGCCTTTGCAGATAATGTTAGGAGGTCATTGGTGACTACGGAGAAAGCAGTTTTAGTAGGTGGGAGTCAGATCTCTAAGGATTAAAGGCTCAGTGGATGGTCGCAGGGTCATGGGATCATAGATTTATTGCTAATAAGGACCTTAGAAATCCTCTAGTCCAAGCCCCTCATTTTATGAACACTGGAGAAGAACCCGGTCTGGTCTCATTTGAGAGGACCGGAATAGGCAACAGGATCAAGAGGAGGGGTTTCTCCCAAATAGAAGAGACTGGAGCCTATTTGTAGCTTAGAAAGGAAGACACCAGCAAACTAGTAAGTAACTCTCTTGTTTTAAAACCACTTCCTGACAAACTCTTTTATGATCCTAGGAAATAGCATAGCAACAATAATACTAGGAAAAATATACTTGTGACTGATGAATTAAATTAGCAAACCAAGTAAGTGAATTTGAAAAGACGGGATATAATAAAGTGTCAAACACAGCTAATATTTTACAGTAAGGAAATGTGTATGAATAAGGGAAGAACAATATTTAGTAACTACCTATAATAGTTGATGCTCTGAAATAAAATAAAGCCAACACTTTTGTCGTTCAGCCATTCTTTCAGTTGTGTTCGACTCTTCTGTGGTGCTAATGTTATCAAAGATCTTCCTCACCCATTCAATAGGCTTCAGGTGGAGCTAGTTAAGGGAAGCTTGATTAGGAAAGGCTTGCTTGTAGGCAGGCCCACACCCTTTTGCTATTAGGTGCCAAGCCCCAGGCCTGCACCCATTTGCTACTAGGTGCTAAGTAAGCCCCAGGCCTACATAGGGTATACATACCCTGTAGGTAGCCATTAAGCTCAGACTAGAGAGCTGTGGAGAAGATGGAACTTCAAGAAGAAGAGAGGACTGAGAAAGAGAGAGAGAGAGAAAACGAACTGCAAGGGCTTTCAGAACTTCGGGAGGAGAGGATGCAGGCAAGCAGATAGTTAGGATTAGTGAGTGAGTGTTTATGGGAAGGCCCTAGCAGAAGAAAAGGTTACAGGATGGCTTGACTCTTTACTGTAGTACTGTGTTTTAGTCTCCTTGCTGTTACATTGAGGTGGACTTACTGGTTTTGAAATACAATTACTACTATGTCGAATTGGGGTTATTGGTTCTGGGATTTGACCCTCTGGCATCTGAATAAATGTTTTACTTTTTCTGTCTTCAATACAGAGAATCTCTAATATTCTGCAATACTGAGCTATACAGGCATATTCATGGTCACCATCGATACCATGAATCTTGCCTTACTGATACATCTTCATGACCCCATTTGGGGTTTTCTTGGTAAAGATATTGGAGTGGTTTGCCATTTCCTTCTCCAGATCATTTTACAGTTGAGGAAACTGAGGTGATCAGGATTAAGTTTTGCCACACAATTGCCACACAACTAATAAGTGTCCAAGGTCAGATTTGTACTCAGGAAGATGAGTCTTCCTGACTCCAGACCCCACACTCCATGCATTATGTCAATTACCTGTCCCCAAAACCAACACTAGATCATCATTAGTCAGTCAATAAGCATTTATTAAGTGCCTACTATGTACTAGGCACTTCTCCCCTACAATGAGTTCAGTCTATAGAGGAGAAAATACACAAACAACTATGCATAGGATATGGACAGGATAAACTAGAGATAACAGAGAGAAGTCACTAGAATTAAGAGGAATTGTGAAAGGCTTCTGTTTAATAAAAGGTGGGATTTTAGCTGCGACTTGAAGGTAACTAGAGAAACCAAGAGGCAGAGATGAGGAAGGAGAGTATTTAAGGTAGAAATGCTTAAACTTCAGGGTTCCTATAATCTCAATCTCTTAACATCACACACAAAACTACTCATACTCTCTCTTCTCTCTGTCTTAATTAAATTCTGAAATACTTTAAAAGTGCTTGGTTTTCCTTTCTTGGTTGATGACATCCACGATTTTCTTTGAAGAAAATTTTTTTTTCAATATTCAGATCTTCAAGTCCCCAACGTATTAGATGCCCATCTAACCAAAACAAGATCTTGACCCATTTGTGCCCTGTTATCTACTGAGCACTATGATTCTATAGTTATCTAGGTCACAAAATTACCTGAAATTACTTATTATCTAGTCACATTTAAAAATTATAATTCAGGGACAAATGGAGCATAGGCACAATATTAGATAGATTAGGTCATTTAAAATTAACTTTTTCATTAGCTTTTCCATCTGTCACCAATCTAGCTACTGAAAGATAGAAATCTTTCTTTTTCTTTTTTTTTTTTTTTTTGCGGGGGAAGGGGGAGAGATTAAGTCTAAATAGGAAGCAATACAGTACAGTGGAAAGAAGATTGGATTTGGGGTTGGAGAAGCTAGTTAAAATCATACTGCTACTTCCTACCCATATGACCTTGGATAAGTCACTTATGTTTTCTGGTCTTTAGTCTGCAAAATGATCACATGAACTAGGTGACTGCTAATGACCTTCCTAGCTCTTAATCTATAGTCCTATTGGTATGCTGTATTCCAATTTTAGGAAGCTATTTTTTCTCTTTAAAATGTGTACAGACACTATAAATCCAATATTAAAATATCTAGGCTTTCAGGGAAAGCAGCTCCATTGTAGGACAAGGATAAGGTGCTTTGTTACTTTACGTATCAGTCAAGACAATTCCAAAATACTCGTGATGAAAAATGATGTCTACTGCCAGAAAAAGAGCTGATGGAGTCTGAATGCCAATCAAAGCATACTATTTTTCATTTTCCTTATTTTTTTGTGGGTTTTTGGGCTTGTGTCTTCTTTCACAGCCTAATATGGAAACATGTTTTGTATGACTGTACATGTATAACCTATATGCTGTCTCAGGGAGGTGGGAGGAAAGGGAAAGAAAGAGAAAATCTGGAACTCAAAATTTTTAAAAATGAAGGTTAAAAATCGTTTTTACATATAATTGGGGAAAAAATAAAATATTATTTAAAATAGAGAATCCCTGATCAGAAAAATTAATGGAACAAACAAAGTTAGAATACAACACAGTTTTCTTTGTTTTAGCATTTTTAATAACTTACCATCTAGGAGCTTCCCATGAAATACTGCTAGGCCTGCTACCCGTCCAATAAAAGTGAAATAGGACAGATGATCTTCATTACAAAGGCCTGAATTGGGATTGATTTGAAGTGTGTAGTTGTCCCTTTGAGGAAAGAAAACCATGTAATAACTTTTAAATAAAAAAGGCCAGAACAGAAAACTCTAATTTCAGCCTACCCAAATGTATTCTGCAATTTAATAGAAAATGTATCTGTTTGTTAATTCCTTACTTCTGAGACATGGCCATATGCTCATTGACTCAGAAAGATGAGGCGAATTCTAGGTTGATGACACACAGCTTACACACCTGAAGTCAGGATTTTCTAATCACCACAGGGATAGAGGCTGTCTTAAGAGTAAGAAAGAAGCCTTTGAAATAAATGATATGCTTAATTCAGCTCAATCTCTATTTTATTTCAGGGATGTACCCAGTCACTTTCTGGGAGAGCACACAAATTGTTCTTCCTGATATCCCAACATGTTTGTACATAAAATACTTGTATGCAAAATACAACAAAATGTTCTCTATTGGGAGGAGATATCATTTCATTCTTTGTCTTTGAATTTCAAGCCCCTAGTTCAGCGTCTGGCACATAGCAGATGCTTAATAAAGGCTTTTTCCTTGACTGGTTGGATCATTCTTTTAGAACTGGGAGGAGCCATTAAAGCTATCTGGTCCTACCACCTCATTTTAAATACATCTAAGGGTCTCTAATCCAATTGGGATTCCTATAAAGGTAAAGTGACTCTGGCAAACTCCCATGCCACTGGACAGAAAGACTCATGAATCTTGTGCCTAAATAAAGGATGAGTGGAGGCCAGGGAGGAGAGAGGTTAAGTTCCCAGGGCAAAAATGATTCTAACAAAGGCCTCAACATAGTGTTACTCTTTTTTTTAGCTAAGCTGCCTTATACACACTCCTGCCTGACTTTTTGAAAGTGATCATTGCTTGACTGCTTAGAATGACAAGTGGGGATTCTGAAATCCTTAATTATGAAGGAATTATTTCTCTTCTTGCCACTTGTATACTGAAGCATGGCTCCCCAAAGACCTCATAATTTGACTTTAGTGGCTATCCTTGCTCATAAAAATGCTTTACCCTTTTTAGAAGTATGACACTGACAAATTCTTCCCTTGAATTAACATTTGCAATGATAATTGCTTCTCTCTATGTGAATGCCATAATTACCAGAAAGTTTTTTTCAATTTCAATTATATGAGTGCAACAGACAAGAAAAGAATCAGTCACTTTTAGGCTTTCATTGAACACATTAAAACACCAAGTGGATTAAGAATAATTTCTAGGCTTATGCCCTAGGGGCCTATGTCAGTAGAATGAATGGGGTGAGCCATTTACTCTCTGCTTTAGGATAAAATTCCAGCTATACTCCATATACTTACGTGGCAGAATACTCGAAGAGACCATAATAAGGATTAAACATCTCCTTGGACAACAAGAAGAACCATTCTCTGGCCACACCTCCATAGTCAAGGCCTTTTTCGGACTCAAATTCAATCCACAGCCTGGCTTTGAGCACATCAGGTCTCTTCACAGACATGATCCTCCTATAGGATTCTTCAAATATGTTATTTCTGTGAAGCTTCATTTCAAACCTATTTGGAATATCAGCCTACATGAAAGAAGATATAAAACACCTATCATCAGAAAAAATGACAACAACAGGGAGACGGTGGAAGAGTGTCTGATTAAACAGGCAATGATTGAATGGTTCCCATTCAGATTCTCTCTTTTGGGGATTTTCCTCTACATAGAAGGTAAGCTTCTCTACATCAAAATATGAAATGTTTAGCATCCGTTAACAATTGTTCACACTGAATCACTAACATATGCTGCCTATTAAGAAAGGATGAATGAAGGAAAAAAGTGTCCTATTTTTTATCTTTACCAGGCATTTTCTACCATCTAGCACCCCAAGGACAGTCAACTGTAGTATTCTATAACAAGAGGAGGAGAGTGTTAGTAAAATCTGAACAATCCACCTAGCTGAGTCAGAATCATGGCACTGTTGCACTAAACTTGATGGGTGTCATTTGTATAAAAAATTATAACTCTTTTTGTGGAGGCCAAGAACAAGAAACTGAGAGAATCCCTTCATTTGAGGAATAATAGAAAAAATTATGGTGTATAAGTGTAATGGGATACTATTATGTCATAATAAATGATGAAAGGGACATAGGAGGTCTAGGATGAACTGATACCAACGAAGTGAAGTGAGCAGAAACAGGAGAATAACGTATATAATAAAACAACATCATAAAAGACAACTTTTGAAAGACTTAGGAATTCTAATCAATATAATGACCAACCACGAATCTGGAAGACTGATGATGACTCACGCTACCCAGCTCCTGACAAAGAGGAGATAAACTCAGAAAACAGAATGAGGCATATATTTTTTTTCTATATGGCTAATGCAAGACTTTTTTTTTTTGGTTTGGCTATAAGTATGTCACAAGGATTCTGTTTGACGTGTGTGGAGGAAGGTTGAGAAAATAAATTTGTTGATTAAAAATGATTAAATCAAAAGCACATACACATCTGCCTAAATTGAAACATTTCTTATATAGCAAAAACAATTGGGAAAGTAAGGAAAAAAAGTTGGATCTGAATCATGATCCCATGATTTTTAGTCATTGGAGGACAATACCCGAACTTTGGGGAAGGATGTCTATTGTTGACAGATAATTCATAGTAAACATAATCAGCATGAAGTAAAGGGGATTGCCTGTAAAGGCAGTTGTCTCAGGGGAACATGAAATGCATTTAGACTTCTAAATAAAAAAGAAAGCCCTGACAGCAAGAGCCCATGGGGAAACAACCCTTCTCCTTAGGGTTTATATGGCTTGTCAAGAAAGTCAACACCAGACAGTGTTCACCAAGCGAAATAATGACAGAAGATGTACGGGATGCATACATAATAATAATGCACAAAGAAGGCAAATTTTTCCTTTAAAAACTGTATTTTGGAGGACAGGCAAAATATCCTTATCAATATCTGTTTATTCTAGGGAAGAGAGAGAGCAGGAGAGAGAAGAGGCAGAAAAAAGACATTTAGGATGAATGAAAATTGTGCTATAGTTTGCACATTCCTGGCCAATCACTCCTTCTCTGTGGCAACCTAGAATTGAGTGCATGAAATAAAAAGGGGACAGTCAATCAGGCCTACTCTGGTGATGCTTCATAACTGAACTCACAAAGTAGAGCAAGGCAGAAGAGACAAGGCTGAAGAATCATACAGGGAAAAGGAAAGAAAATTCTAATAAAATTCAATTTAGGATGCATTAACAAAAGGAGTTAAGGGTTCTTAAAGGCAGAGATGAGAAGGGACACAGGGGCACAGGGTATGGCCTGTGAGAATGCACAGAGGGAAAAGATAGAATGTCAAGTCTGAAGAACGGCGAGTGGTCAGGCTGAATCAGAATACAGCATCCACAAAGGGAAGTAGAATTATAAAGCTGGAAAGGCAGGGTGGAAACTAACTACGGACATCCTGAAATGCCAGGTTAAGGAGTCTGTACTTTACCTTGGATGGCTTTTGAGCAAGATAGTAACAGGAATAGACATGAGCATAAGGAAAATTATTTGGACAGCTGTAGAGAGGATGAAATAAAGAGGGAGTAACTACAAACAGGGAAGGAGATGACAGAGAGGGAGAGAACAAAGATGAGAGAGACTGCTTGTAAAATCAATAACCAAAGTCCAGGTCTTATCCTGCTAGTATTTTAATAGAAACTCTACATTTAGTCCAACTACTGCCATAGAATCCAATTAATGGGTTACATAGGAGAGTTAGAGAAAAAGAGCAGAGGGTTACATTTAAGATCACTGTAAACAACAGGTAGTTTTGTGTTTTTTTGTTTTTTGCCCTTAGCCCAAGTTCTAACTATTCTAGTGATTTTTTTCTTTTGTTTGGTTTTTGGCGAAAACGTTTACTACCTAGATTTATATTTCACAATAAACAGGCACACTGTATTGCTTATCAAAATCACTAAATTTTTTCCAATGTGCTCAAACAGCCCACAAGGATTTCTTAAATACCTATTATGTGATAGTCATCATAAGCAAAGGGGGTACAAAGAAAAAACCATGGTTTTTGCCCACAGGGAGCTCACAACGGAATTAAAATTTCCATTGAATTCACACTCATCCTTATTTATCACTAACTATGAAAAAAATATGGAAGTTGAAGAACCAAGTAGATCAAAGTATAGTTTTTAAAATGTGATAACAGGTTTAGTTTGGGTAATAATTTTTTAAAAAAGTTATAATCACATTGTTCTTACAAAACAAGGATGTGGTAACTTCCAAAGGACAAATGACAAATACAGTGCTATACAAAAAGACAGGATTACTCACTGGTTTCTTTAACTTCTTCCTAAAGTAGTCATATTTCTGCTTAAACTCTCTGGAATAAGGAACAGCCTGAAAAAGAGATATTTATAAATAGAGATCATGAAAATAATATACTTGAAAATTTTTACATCTATTGAGCCAACATTCAGAATACTTTATGAATCATAAAGCTTAAAGTTCTCTCATAACTCCCCATAGTCTGTTTATTTAAATACTTTGAAAAATCTCTTCATGTGCATATATTTTCTAAGGGAAATTTTATATAGCTGTGCGTGTGTGTCTGTGTGTGAGACTGAGAGACAGAAGAGGAGAGAGAAGAGAGAGATAGAGAGATAGATAGAGAGAGAGAGAGAGAGAGGGAGAGAGAAGCAAAGGGTCAAAGGGTACTGGGTTAATCTCCTTACCTCACCTGGAGATAAAACATTAGGATGAGACAAAGCTCCCGACCTCCAGGAGCTTCCAGTCTTATCTGGAACATGCATTGATAATATGATAAGAACCTGATAGGTCTATTAATTAAGTGTAGAACAAACTGCTATTGAAAGGTGAAAGGCAACATGACTAATATGGTAATATGTTTTATGTGACTGAACATGTATAATCTATCTCAAATTGCTTGCCTTCTCAGGGAAGGGGTAGGGGAGGGAGGGAGAGAAAGAATTTGGAACTCAAAATTTTAAAAAAATAAATGTTAAAAATTGTTTTTGCATGTAATTGTAAGAAAAATATTATAAAAAAAGAAATTTTGTCTCATAATCTGCCTCAGGCCACACACACACACACACACACACACACACACACACACACACTCTCTCTCTCTCTAGCTGTCTATATGTCTGACTGAAAAAAGTCATTTGTAAACCTGGTAGGTGCTGACTAGATGTGGGTGGAAACTAGGAGGTTGAGCTATTTCTGTTCTTTCTTCTTGGGGGAATGATGCATGGGAAGTTAAAAAATCATTATCCTCCTCCACGCCTCATTATTTTTTCTTTCTTGGGTAGTTTCTCAAATGGAAGAACAAGAACACGTTTTCACCTTCTGTAACACCAATGTGATACCCACAGCAGCTGCTATGAATATGCAGACGTATTTCCAGGGCAGATTCGCAAAATATAATAAACTCTCTTCCTCAAAGGCAAAACAAAAATATTTATTTGGAACATCACTATTAGGATACCAGGAGGTAAGATTTAACAAGGTACCCATCACCAATCCAGAGAGCACCAACATCTTAAGCGTTCTTTCTGTTAGGCCACCGCACAAACAAGTTCCCCTAGGCAAGTTCCTCTCTCCCCCTCACTTCTGTCTCTCAGCTTTGCCTCTCTCCCCAACATACTATTTTAGTTAACATTCTTTTTATGTTGGGCAAGCTCCTCCCACTATGGGCTCCATGTGACTCAGGCTCCATCACAGCTATGAGCTGGGCCTGAGCTCAAAGCAGGTCACAGAGGCCTATAAATGGATGGGGAAGCTCTTCCTATTCCATCAACATTACACCTTCCCGTAGAAGGAGACTGTTGTCCTACTGACATACAGAAGTGCCAGATAGAGCCTCTGGAGAGGACTGAATAGCTTAATGGACCAAATCATTTGTTCTCTTTCCATACAAATTCTTTTTAAAAATACCACCTAGGGCAATAAAAACGTACTTATGATTATAGATTATATTAGGTAGGGCAATCTTACTCTTGCCCACCAAAACTCAGCCACAGAAATGGTAATAACCTAATGATTTAGAGTAAGATGGCCTAGGTTCAAGTCTTGGCTTTGCCATTTTTGAGCTTTATGACACCAGGCAAATCCCTTTTTTGAGTCTCAATGACCAAATCTATATGCCCTGTCTATCTCAGGCTTATTGTAATACTCAGATTACACAGCCCAGGTAAGAACAATTTGAAACAATTATTTGCTATGTGAATTTCAAGTTATTGCATATAATGGTAAAATCCTATTAAAGAACTCACTTGCCTCAATAATAAATACCCTTCCTTCCCTCTCCCCACTTTGCTTGAATAAAAAGAACATGCTTAAATTATTTCATGTTTTTGTATAATTAACATCCTAAATAAATGGATTGCTATTGTCTGTCTTAAGTCTAAAATCTTAGAGAAAAGGCATCATATCTAGTTGACTTTGATGAAAGTCAGTGTTGTCAGAGTAGAAAGAATGCTGGTGTTAAGAGACTTGAATCATAGCCATGATCATGATACTAATTTGCTGTGTGTCTTTGGGTATCTTACCTCATTGTCCACCTACATCAGGGGGTTTTAATGGCCTAGAGAAATGGTGAAACCTGCAGAAAAGATCAACTATCCTTCATCTACGTCAAAGTAGTCTATTGTAACTATTATCTATTACAGACCTTAAGCGCAAAGTTGACCACCTTGCCTCATGTTTTCATTCTAGTTTTAATTCTATAATAACCACCTTGGGAAAAAGTAGAAAGTGGCACATATATAAATTACTACTCTTAAGACTCCTGTGGAGAAGTCCTGCAAAAACAGTGCTTCATATGATTTCACTGGAGGAAAGTTTGGTGAATGGAAAGACAAATGTCAATTATCTTGTCATTCTAGTGACATTAAGTTAAGCCATCATATACAAAAAACGCAAACTTAGGAAGAAACAAAAATGACCTGGGAAAAAAATCAATGATGAAAAATACTCACTGGCCCAGTAATAGCAGGATTCTGCAATCTTGGATCTTCCCATTGAGTAATTTTACTATCTGAAAATTAATCCAATAAAAGAGAGCATGAGTTAGAACCTATCCTAGTCTATGAAAAAAACGCTTTCAGAAAGAAGTTTCGCTACGTTTCTTCCACCATTTGCTTCTCTCTATTCAGGTCCATTGCCTCAGGTCTCAGAAGCATTTATGAGTGGGGCAGTGTTAGGAAATAATCGTATAATCCATCCATCCACCCTGCCCACCCACACACATTTAGTTAAAAACACTCAGTCCAAAATGCAAAACTAAGTAAGGTAGCCTATCTAATTCACACTGGGGGAAGCATCGGTCAAGACTTCAATTATAAACCCCTGTTCCCTTAGGGATTTATAACTTGATTGCGATTTTTCACTCAACTGCAAAAAGGCATTAGTCCCCCTTCCCTCTCACAAAGGTTAAGAAACACACACATAGCATTTACCCATTTGCAAACACTTTTTTTGCTCATGTAGTTAAAAAAAAACAAAAAATTTTTCAGTTAAGAGTCTTATGTTTAACAATTGAACAATCCATAGTATGCATCATTCACACACACACACACACACACTCACACACATGCACACATACAGAAAATCAAAGCAGATCAGATAGTCCTAAAATGAGAATTAAATTAATACTGCACGAAAACTTTTCCCCAATCACTAACCTGGCATGGTCTTTATTTTCTCCTAAAAGATTCAATCTCAATAGGCTATTTTCTTTCTACCATAGTATAAATGGTATTATAATGGTGTTGCAGACTGGCAGTTGTGTGGAAGGAAAGGGGACTAATCTATACATTTTTATAGAGAAGGGGAAAAAAACTACATTAAGATATTCTTGAGGTTCCAGGAAAACCAAGCAAGTCAAAAAGTCTTGTAAAAATTCTGGCAAGAGGCAGTTGAAGGAGTTCTGGGCTTGGAGTCAGGAAAACAGACATTAAAATCTAGCCTCTGACACTTAAAAACTGTGTGTTCTTGGATCCATCACTTAAACTCTATATACCTTGGGAATTATCCTAAGATTACATACTAAATCATAGGATGTGTTGTGAATTTTTTAATATTTTTGTTTGATTTTGTTTTCGGAGGGTTTTTTTTTTTTTTTGGTATTTTATATCTGAGAACTGCACTGGTAGGTTTTTATTTACACATTCTGTCAATCACCTAGTATTTATTAAGCATTTATTTTGTGCCAGTGCCTGGCACAATTTAGAATTGCTATATACTTAGCTTCTTGTGCTATCAAGAAATATTTTGCTGAATGGCCTTTTCTCAGTATGCATCCTTTTTCACCTCTCCACAGCATACAGAATGTTAATCATTATATTTGTATGTACCTCATGTTTTGGACCTTTATTTTTATCTCCAGAATTTAGCACAGTACCAGGCACAAAGTACACATTTAATAAATGCTTGTTGATTGGCTCTCTTCCTGTGTGTTCTCTCTTCTCTGGGTTTTCATGACACTCTTCCTTTCTTGGCACACCTATTATCTGTCTGAACATTCCTTCTCAGTTCCCTTTACTGGTTAATCATAAATATTATGACCCTTGAATAGGGGTATAACCTCAAACTATGTCCTGGGCATTTTTCCCTCTCCATTTTCTCTCTTGGTTTTCTCCCACAAATATAATTATCACTTGTATGCGGATGACGGCGAGAGGTGTAGTTTAGCATATCAGACATTTTGAAATGGATGTTGCATAAGCCATTTCAAATTAAACAGAACTCATGCTATTTACCCTTCCCTTCCACAAATCATCCACATTCTCAACCTTAGTGTTAGCCTCCAATTTTCACTCTCTTACCCCATGTATCCAATCAATTGCCACACTGCTGTTCCTACCTCCACAACACTGCCTTTCTTCTTATACATGGGCACCACCCTGATCCACAAGCTCCTCACCTCTCATCCAAACTATTGCAATAACCTTCTAATTGGTTTCCCTGCTTTCAAACTCTCCTCTCTCCAAATACATCCTCAACATAGCTACAAATGATCTTTCTAAATAGTAGAACTGACCATGTTACTGACCGTATTCAATAAATTCCAATGGTTTCTTTTCGCTCCTGGGATCAACTATAATCTGTTTAGAATTAAAGAGCTCTTCATAACCTGACCCCAACTTCCCTTTTCAGTCTTATTATATATGATTCCCCTTCACATATATTAAAATCTACCCAGAATTACTATTTTGCAGTTTCTCATATACAATACTTAAACTCCTGTCCACATGCCTTTACACGGATTGTTCTCCATTACAGGAACACATGCATATCCTTCCCACATCTACCTCTCAGAATTTCTAGTTTCCATCAGAAGCTTAAATGCCAGCTTCTATATTAGGCCCTTCATGAATCTCCTCACCTCCTAGTGTATTCCTCTTGAAAAATGGTCTTGTATCTCTTTTGTATATACATGTGTAACATATATGTATGTACAACTATATGTCTGTGTTTTATGTGTGTCTGTGTGTGTATTTATTACCCTTGGTAGAATGTAAACTTCTTTATTCACTTTCAACTCTTTATCCACAGTGATGGGTACATAGTAGGTGATTAATAAATGCTTATTGTTTGATATATAGGCTGAATTGGGAAAAGGCTGATTTGATTGATTTTATTTCCTGGGTATCCTGTAGGCAGATTGAAAGTATTATTTGGCGAATAAGGACTTCAATGATTCTTACAATAAATATGTATTTTACAAAAGGTACATTGCTTTTTAATTAATGGACATTTTAAAGGTCAACAAAAATTCGATAAAATCTTTAATTATTCTGGGTTGTTTTGATTTGCCTTCACACAGGCAATGACATTTCTGCAATGCTATGGCATTCCGCGAAGGGAATCTATGTTTCCTGTTTTATGGAATGAGAGGCCTTGACAAAGTAATGGCAGCCAACATAAGAAATAAGACAGAACACAAAACTAAAAAGACAAATAGAATATACATGAAAGGAAAGTGTTGTCCAATTGGACCTGCAAGGTTAACTGGATTGACCCCTTAAGGATGATACTTCTGATGAAGAAAATTTTTTAAAAATTAGGCTTTTAGAGCAAGTTTTTCTGAGGCTATAACAATGTTTTATTTTAAATATTTTTAATTAGATTAAATTTAATTAAAGTATTTTAATTAAAATATTTTGCTAGTCCCTAATTATTTGAAACTAATCCCCCAGTTTCAGTGTTAATCTACAACTTTTGCTTCTCAACATGTTTCTGGTACTCAGATTGCTAGAATTGCTCATTAATTCTGTCAATGAAAGAAATAAAAAGTAGAGGAATATGATGGGGACTTATCTTCCTATTTGTCAATCAGACCTCGTAAAAGACTTGGTAGAGGGTCCCAAAAAAGGATTAGTCAATTTTCCTTTATTGTAATACAATGGAAAGATCACTGTATTTAAAGTCAAGAAAACCTGAGTATGAATCCTAGGGAGTCTGAATCCTGCCTGACTCCGCCATGATTTCAGTTATCTTTCCACTCTCATGTATGTGAATTATTATTTGTAGGTAAATACTCAATTGCTACACACAAGTCATCTTTAAGAAGAAAGATGCCACAAGGAATGGAATCATTACGAACTAAATCTCAAGAAATGTATATACAATGGATAGTCATAAATGGGCAGTGTGGTTTGTGCTTTTCATTCCAAGTTTTTAAATCATGTTCTGCAGGAAAAATAGAAGATAGACAGATATTAAATGGGAGTAAATTAGCATATAAATTACCATCCCCTAACCAACATCAAAATACATTTTGTGCTTAGGTGAGGGTGGCTGTGCACAGAACAAAGTACTTAGACTTGGTCCCTGCTCTCTAGGGGTTTCCCATCATTCTGAAAACATTCCTGAAGAATGCAAGGTAAAGATAATGCAACTAAAAGGACAAAACATGGATAAAGATGGGAAGGCTACTTAGAGAGCGGTACAATTCTTAAAAACAAAGAAAACTCTATTCACCTATTAGGCAACAAAAATTTATTTGTGCATTTGCCGCTTAAAGGGGCAAGTAGACTACTTTTAGCAACCAGGTATGTGGCATCATAGTCCAACACAGGACCAAAGACAATGACCAACTCCTGTAATACAATAAAAATGTTAATTTATATTAATTTGGGATAAAGGACAGTCTAAATTAGTGATAGATTAAATTATGGAATTTTTTATTAAAAGTATAGTTTTACTGTACTTTATTACTATATTATTTACTGTACTGTTGTTACGTTCAAGTACAGCATCTAGCAGAGTACATTTCACATGGTAGGTGCCTTAAGGAATACTGAATAAAAGCATTATAAATAGTGACTAAAAACAGGCTAAAAAGTTCTGCCAAGGAGAGTCCTTATAGTGATAAGTTTGAATGATTTAAAAAATGAAAAATTTATAAATAAGATGTTAGAAAAACACTCAAGGTGTTCCCAATTTTTTAAAGTAGTTTCAAACATTGTCTCTTCTAATTTATTTAAATGGTTCATTCACTTTGCAAAATTTCTTTTTATAGGTAGTAAATTTCAGTGTGACTGCCATCTGAATACAAACTGCATTATTAGCAGAATCCAAATGAATGACTGCTAGGAAGACTGTAAGTTGCAGAACAGCTGTATTGGTAGAGGGACTTTCTTCACTGACAGTTCCCTCCAAGTTTGAATTTTTATTTTCTTTCAGTAGGCAAAGTAGGCCATCTTTTGTCTCATTTCTTACCTAGCCTTAAATCACTGAATGGGTGTTGCCTCAGACAAAGTGAGACTTGGGAAAAACTTTAGCTTAAAAAGGCCAAAGCTCCCATTGCATCTGGGGTCATATCAAGTCATACTGATCGATATTTTGCCACTAGACTCGGATGACTTGGAGGAGAGAATGAGGCTGAAGACTTTGTACAGCCTTGTCTCACTTAAATCCAATTCAGTTTCAAGTCAAGACATCAGCCTCTTGATCTTCTTCAAGAACAAAAGACAAACAATAACAATAAAGCAAAACAATGGTACAAAATCTTTGGGGGTGGTTAAAATAGTATTTCAGTATCATCAGAGGAACAGAAAGTCTTGGTGAGGTTTCTGGGGCTACTCAGTTGAAATTCAACATGGAAAACTTTGTGTTGGTACCAGAATATTATTCCCAAAGAGAAAGGCCAATAAATAGATTGATCAAATCATATTTAAATGATTACTGATGATTGAGTATAAGAAGGGGGGAGAAAAGGAGTTATTTTTGTAATGTGTTTTCTAGAAAGACAAAGCATATAATGATTTCCACCTCTTCTAAACTTGGGTAATGGTGATGAACCTGATTAAAGGACAAATGGGTCTATGCTGGATATTGAGGTGATATAAACACTTGTTTGATAGTGGATAAAGAATATGTGGAATTTCTTTAGCTGTCAGTTCAGCACAAGGGTGCCAAAATGGTGCCACTTGAATTTCAACTGGAATTACCATACCAATATGTGAAGGCAGCAACTTTGTCAGAATTAGGAAGATCTGAGTTCAAATTCTTCCTTGGACATTTACTATGACTCAGGTCTAGTATTTAACCTAGCTAGCTTCAGTTTTTTCTTCTGAGGGGGATCATAATAGCATCTACCTCTAAGGACTGCTGTGAGTATGGAATAAGTCTATAAATATAAAGCAAATTACAAATCTTAAAATCATATATAGACCTATGTATTTATATGTTATGTATGATTATTGTTACGTTGTATTTCATTTTTAAAACTTTCTTTAAAATATTCGGAATTACTGTGAACTTTTTACTAAACGCAGGAATTATAATGCAAATCAGATGTAAACTTTCAGAGGGAAACATTTTTTATTTTTAGTGGAAATTAGTGGTACAACCAAAGGAAGTGCTCCCTTGTTTTTTATTTATATATTTTCTCAGGAAGCCAGCCATGCTAGCAAAGATGAGCTTATATCAAATTTTGTCAACCATAAAATCATAAATGAATAGCTTTTTAGAAGGATATGGGGATGTATTTGGGGTGAACATTCATTTTTTTAATCAAATGTTTATAATTTCATGGTAGCAGTTTTAGCTTTATTTTATAATTCTGGAAAGTGAGAAAAATCAACATTTTTACCTACATCCAAATAAAAAACATCAAAGTAAGCTTAAAAAACTTCAGATGTCCAATTTGAACTAAAAAGTCAAAAATTAAAAGTTAAAATTTAATTAAAGGGATGCCACTTCAGTTTTCAGAATTATAAAATTCTTGGTCTCTGTTGGTTTAATTCAGGTATTAAATAAAGGCACATTTGGCACATCCACAAACCAATAAATTCCTTGGTACTACAAGTGGTGAAATACCAGCTCAACTGAGAAGAAAAAAAAAAAGGTAAGCCTCCTATTTACATAAAAAAACCCTGTATTTGATTTTACACTAAAATTATATTTGACATCCTTTTTTCAGGTTAGAACATGTGTGCTTAAAAATGAAAACCAAAAATTATCCACTTGCCAGAAGACTTTAAATTTTGTGTTTAATCCAATTTCTCCTCTGTCAATTTTTTTCCCCTCAGAGGCAGTAAGGAATTTGTGAAGATTATCTTATAAAAAGGGACTCCTCACAAAAAAAAAAAAAAAACCCTGGGCTAAAAGCACTTCTTTTTATTAGTTTAATTTTAAATTCAAACAAAAAACCACACAAGTGCCCTAAGATGCCATAACAAAAGTCTACATGAGACACTATTTACACTAGGACTTCAGTAAGAGAACTAGATATAGCTTAACAGTGGGTGCAAGAAAAAAAAACATGCTACAAATAGAAAATAAGGTCAGAAATGGCAATATGTCACAAGAGTGTTTAAGGCAGTGATTTCATTTAAACTCAACTATGCTCCTTTTCTCTCCCTGCTTACGTAGAGACTTGTGGCAAAATCATTTCTAATCTTATTTTCTATTACTATGGTGTATTTTAATTTATTAAATGCATATAAGCCGGAGGGTCATCAACAACAACAAAATTCAAATAAATCAATAAATGATAAAATTGTTAATGCTTCACAAGACCCAAGTGGGAACAAAGCTGATGAGCCATTTAACCACAAACTTTTGGTGAATATACGATACCGTAGGAGGGCACTAAGTCTCTGGTATCATTTTCTCCACATATCAACACCTGGCTTCCTAAATGAAGAGTAAAGTTATAAAGCTTTCGCTATAATATTTAACTTATCTCCCTTTTGTCTACAATCAATACATTTTATCAATAGATATTACTTACTATGATCTATATAAAAAGTTCGGCCATCCAAGTGTATCCTTTCTTCCCAACCGGGCTAGTCCAAAAGAAAAGACAAAATAAATATTAGTTGGCATTGCCCCCAACCCTGAACCTCCTTAAAAAAACCCCAAAAAACAACATCTCTCTACTAGCATCCATTCTCAGTTCCAACATATTCTTATTCTCTTGGTCTGGTAAAGTGATGTTTTGCACAAGAATCAATGACATACAAAAGGATTCAATTAGATGGGTATTTCTAAAAGAAAATATCATCTGCTCACCAAGCTTAAAGCAATGAACTTGAGATCAAGCAAAATTGGAAAAAATAGGGATCTATGCTGTCCTTTAAAAAAAAAAAGTGGACTACTGGAAAAGGGAATGAGCCAAACATTACAGAAAAGTTGGGTTTGGGGCTACTTTTCTAATGAACTCTAACACTTAAAGAGTTCTAGCTTAGGCCCTAGAACTTTTCTGGCCTCATGCTTGGCCAATGAGATAAGAGTTCCAGCTCTCAGAAGAGGTTTTTACATGTTCATTTAGCTTGGGAAACAACATAGCAGCATGTATTGGTTATAAGGACACAGTTTTCAGAAACCTTTGTCTCTCAGTAAGGGGTGGCTTTCTTCAGTTGTGGGAAGATGGAGGGGGGCTGTTGAAGGTGTCATTCCAAATCTAATTTAGAGTAGTATATAGTACAACTCCCACTCAGGTTCCAAAAAAGAGCAAAATAATAAGCTAAATCTATAAACATGCACCAAAGGTTAAAAAACCCTTTAAATATCTGCAGGCTAATTAGCATAATTACATTACATAATTACATAATTCAAAAAAACCTTCCTTAATTACTTCTTATGTGGACCCTTCCCCCAACTGCTTTCCATAGGTTTGTTCCAATGATTTAATCAAGGCTGTAGATGGAAGGAAGCTGTTGCTAGAGGAACAAAATAAAAGAAGCTCTCAGCTGTAAGGGAGAGTATCTTTTTGTACAATCTGCTTACAAAGACCCAGGGAAGCCTACCTTTCACAAGTGCCTGGCTAATTCTGGAATGTCTTTTCAGCTACACTGGGGTACATGTGCTATAATTCTAATCATGTCACATGACTTCTATAGACGGATCACAGCTAAACACTGAATTCTGTTAAGAATGAAGACCAAAAAATAAATAGCACTGGAAAGGAGTAGGGTGGGGGAAGAGTAGGAGTGACGCATATGTTTAAAAGAACATGAAATGGATACTTAAAGTTGGTAAAAACCAATACTCACAGGAAGAGGACCCAAATCATTAGGATTCAAAGATGCCTTTGATCGTAAATGTACTGGAAATTTCAGTCGTGGATCTTCCTGTAATGAGAATGTGAAAGAATGTAAAATAGGTTGTGGTCATTGGCCTTCTCTATTTGGAGATACGAAGTCCGGCTCTCAGTGCTGCATTATTGCCGTGTAGGGAAGATGGGAATCTCTCCTCTTCCTCCTCTTCTTTGCCTTTGGGTCCCTGTTCCACACACAAAATACTCATCTTCCATCACACAAGGCTGGAATGTGCTTCGTTCTCATTTCTGCCTTGGTATTCTCGATTTTTTTCAAAACTCAGCTCAAGTGCCGCAGAAAACCTTTCCTGACTCCATCCTCCCCACTCCTTAGCTACCTATTCTCTCTCTTCCCAAACTATCTCCTATTCATTTTGTATACATTTATCTATGTGCATCTGTCTCTCCTATCAGAATGTAAGGTCTTTTGAGAGCAGGTACGGTTTCACTTCTTTGTATTTTACGTTTGTATGTATGTATGTATGTATGTATGTATGTATGTATGTATGTATGTATATACATATATATGTGTGTGTATATATAGATGTATATATTTATCACAGTGCCTGATACCTAGCAGTCTTTAAAAACTGAGCATCATGTATTATATTTATTCACTTACAGTGCACGAGGTAGCATTAGTATTTTCCACCAGTCTATTCCTGCCTAGTCCACGTGAGCAGGCAGAGGAGGAGGAATTCATATAATCATGGAATTTAAGAAGGGCTGAATCCTCATGTTTTGTCTAGTAGAACTGGTAACCGAGCAGGAATCTCCTTGACAATAGCTGAGATCGGGTCATCCAGTTTCTTCTTTAAAAACTCTCATCAAGGAAAATGGCTTTGCCACCTAAGGCTTGCTATTGTTCAGTCACGTGGGACTCTTTGTGACCCCATCCGGAGCCTTCTTGGCAAAGATACTGGAAAGGTTTGCCATTTCCTTCTCCAGCTCCTTTTACAGATGAGGAAATTAAGGCCAACAGGGTTAAATGACTTGCCTAGGGTCACAAAGCTACTAAGTGTCTAAGGCCAGATCAGAACTCTGGAAGGTATTGGTACTCTTAGCCACTGTGACACCTGGCTGCCTTTAAAGGCTAGCTTTAAGAATTTGTAGATCATTCATCTAGGAGGAACCTCAGAGGCCATCTACTCTAGCCCTGTTATTTTTCAGATGAGGGAATTGAGGCCTAGGGAGGGTAAGTCACTTGCCCAAAGTCATACATTCAGTGAAGTACCGGAGGTGAGATTTGAACCCCCAAATTCCAACCCTACAGCCAATGTTCTTTTCACCACACTACAATGAAGTGCTATCATATGGAAGAAGTATCAAATTTCTTCTTGGGTCCAGGGGGCAGAACTAGGAAGAATGGGTGGAAATTGCAATAAGTGGCAAGGGAAGGGAAAATTTTCGAACAATTAAAATTGTCCAAAAGTACATTGTGTTGCCCTGTGAAGTAATTGGTTCTTCCCCATTAAAGATCTTTCAGTGGATAGCCATTTACTGGGGATGTTATAGAGGGAATTTCTGGCTAGGTATATGTTGGGCAAAATGTCCTGGGAGTTTCCTTCCTACTTAAGAATCTGGGATAATGGAATTCTCTTATTTGAAGGAGCACTTCTATGGACTGCATTTCCCTCCCTACTAGGAAGCCAAGCCAAAATGTGCAAAGGGTCAAAGTAGCTCCCCATTGCCTCTAGGATCAAATTATAATTCTCCAGTTTAGTTTTTAAAGCCCTTCAAAAGATCTTGTCTTCACCCTCTTTTTCAGACTTATTCCAAATTACTCCCTCTCCCTCCCTCTTCAGTCTTGCCAAACTGGCCTATGCTCTGTTCCTCACACACAACATGATGACCTCCATCTCCATGTCTCTCCACTGGCCATTCTCCATGACTGGAATGTACTCACTCCTAAATTCTGCCTTACCGAATTCTCTTCCTTCAGAACATAGCTAAATACCACCTTCTATGTGAAGCTCTTCCTGATTCCCCTGCCCTCCAATTTCTAGTGCCCTTCTACTCTGTCTGGTATTTTATTCTATCTATATCTACTTTATTATATCTATTTCTATTTTATCTTGTATTTTATTCACTTTATGTTTATTCTGTATATATACATGCATATATACACACACACATATAATGCATGTGCACACATACATACATCTCTATACATATGCTATTGCCTGATGATTGCAAAACCATTATGGAGATATGGCCAGAAATCTCCCTCAGCAGGTGGTGTAGATTCTGCTTCCTCAGTAGCCACAGTTACTGAAGACCCTTGCCAAAAGAAAATTATTAACAACAAATTCTTTAGACTAGTTAAATGTTTCAATATCACGAAGAGATACGTTTATTTTTAGCAATGGAAATGACTTTAAAGAACATACATTATCTCTCTTCTTCTTAAAATTTTTTTAAATGCTAACAATCTATTCATCAACAGCATGCAAACATTAGTTTATATGAAATATTTTTTCATTTTTAAAATTTTTAGAAAATGTTCCTTTCCAAATTCTGTCCCTTCCTCAACTCCTTACCCCACCCACTGAAAGGCAACAAATAAAATACCCATTACACATATAATGTCAGCATGGCCATTTCTCTTGCTGCTGTACCTGAAGAAACACTGGGACTTTTCATCTGACCTATTTCTTTCTATTAGGATGTAAACTACTTAACATTAGGATTTCTCTGACTTTTGTACTTGTATCCTCAGCACCTGGCACCATGCTTGGCACCTTGTTCCTGTGCTTAATAAATATCTTTTATTCATTCTTCTTATTCTAAAATGTTACAAAGAGCTGTGTTTTTATTTATTTATACATTACTGCTTCCTAAAAAGAATGCCAGCTCTAGGTTCCAAAAGTCTGGGTTCCTAGATTGTTTCAAGAACTGTTTCCTCACTGTTGCATCACTCTTTTAAAATATGGAAAGAAATACTAAACAGAAGACTGACCAAGTTTTGCAGATTAAATCTTAATTTCTGCTACTTTTAGAAGATGGGCTCAAAAATATCTTAAATTTTTCAGGAGAGTCTGAAAAGACTACAACTAAGGGAAAAAAAAAACAGAGAATGAGCAAAGCTTTTAAATCATAGGAGATTAGGTTTGAGCCTCTATTCTTAACAACACTGAAAATTATGTATCTCTCACCTTTCTAATCATACATTTACATCTTTAGTACTATCCTGCAACCTATTCATAGCCACCATGTCTCTCCACTGCTCTTTGGATAACTTCAGTTTTTATTCAACAGTGTTAGAATTCATATCCGTATGGGATCTGTTGAAAAACATCATTGTTCAAAGATCTTTGGGGGGGGGGGTTGGTTTTATGGAACAGTTTGAGATAATTTAAAACATTGTGAAATTTGTCAAAGGAAATCTAGTCCACTTTATTCCTCTTATTCAGTTCTGGGCCCAGATACTCTCCAGATACATAATTTGTCATATGTGTCCATATGTCTGTGTAAGAGATATATGTATAGATGTATACACACATATATCTACATAGAGATTTATATAGACACATATTTATACAATGTACATATATACATTCATATACATATCAAACATTTGTATTTATATAGATGGATGGGCAGATATATATATATACATATGTGTATATGAGTACACATTTATACATGTGTACATATATATCCATCTACATGTATGTATTTATCACACATTTGTACACATAGGCAACTAGAGAGTCGGATAGACATTTAGACTCGATGGCTTCTACATTCCAATTGCATTTCACATCTGGACAAGATGTACTCTTTACATTACATGACTATTAGGCCAGACTCTTTAGAATGGCTATAAATTTAATAAGCAAAGATTTATTGAGTAGCTATAACATGCAAGCGGAGAGACAACATGACATAGTTGATAGGGTCATACCCTTAAAGTCAAGAAGATCTGGATTTAAATCATTGACTGTGTCCGGGGGCAAGTCAGTGCCCAATGGAGGGCTATGAGTTACAGAATAGCAGAGGGATTTTCCATACTGAAAGGCGGTCCCACTAAAAGAGTCAAAGACTACAAAATAAAAGTGTGCATAACATTGTGCTATGTCCTTGGGATATACAGAAAAACAGTAACAACAAACCAACCCTTCCCAAAAAGCCGATAATCTATTTGGGGCAGAGCAGAAGAACAACATATAGACATATGAAATGATTTCATAAGAAAGAGAACACTACCAAAGAGTTATGTGCCCTGGAAGAGGACTCTGAGTGCAGTCTTAAAAGATGCTTGAGATCCTTGAAGGAGCTCCATTGAGGAGTATCTCTAAGAATCTAGGGGCGATGCAATCACAAGTGTTTTCTGTAAAGAGGAGGATGTGGAAGACTTCCCATCTAAAAGCAATCCCTTTTCCATTTGGGTTCTACGGGAAACACTTTTGATAACTGTCCATCTTTCTGTTTTAAGTCTCTAGTTGTCCTGATCTATATCTGGCCACTGGACCTGGATGGTTCTAGAGGAGAAACTGAGGCTGGTGACTTTGCACAGTCCTGCCTCCCTTAAATCCAATTCAACTGCAAGTCATGGCATCATCTTCCTGATGTCATGGTCCTCTTCAAGGACGAAGGACAAACCACAACCACATGAAAATGCAATCTGCTATAGAAAAGCCATTATAAAAGCCTGCTTGTTCCTTACTTTTTGTCAAGGATATGTGTGTCTGGGTGTGTTCACGTCATTCTCATAAGATTTTGTAGAGATGAGAAAACAGGTTTAGGTATCAACAATTGCTGACCTCTTCTTTCAATCACTTCTTTGGGGGAATGATAGATAACATCCAGAAGTTTTCCTAATTGTTCAGCATCTTCTTTTCATGCAGATATCCTGAGAATGAATCTCTAAGCTTTCAAAAATCAATTTACCTTTAGCATGAACGTTTTGTGCACGCTTAGCCTGGTCTAGCTCTTCTTCCCATCTGCTTCCTGCTTTACTGCAAACTCCATATCTTCACCTAGCATCTCAGGCGAATGAGGTGTGATTCTACTATCAATAGTTGACAACAGTTCTTTGTGGTAATGACAAATTGGTTCCAATTTTGGGTTACTCATTGTATGCCATCCAGTTTACTCTATAAATGTTCTCGAGATGACCTAGTTTAACTTAGTGTCACAATAAGTATAAAATATTCTTTTTTTTTTTCCTGGATGTTTTAGGAAATGAGGCTACTCACTGACTTAACACCACCTCCTTCAAGGTTTTGCAAATGAGTTTTTATTCTCAACTAGTGTGGACTTTAGCTGCCATGTCTCTCTGGCTGGCAAAGGGGAACAAGTGTTTGCTGGCGGGGGCGTTTTGAAGCAAAGCCTTTTTTGATTCCTTCCTCCCCGCCTCAATTGTTAGTGCGGTCTCCCTTCTAAAATTACCGATGTATTTATTTATTTATATACATATTTGTATTCATTAGAATGCTAACTACTTCAGGTTAGTGACTTTTTTGCTACTGTTTTAATTAAGTTGTTGTTGCTGTTCTCTAGGTAGCACATGGACAGAGCATTGGGCCTGGAGTCAGGATGATCAGCGTTCAAATTTGGCCTCAGATACTTCCCAACTGTGTGACCCTGGGCAAGTCACTTAATCTCTATTTACCTCAGTTTTCTCATCTGTAAAGTGGAGATAATAATAGTACCTACCCCTCAAGGTTGCTGTGAGGAACAAATGAAATAATAATTGTGAAGCACTTAGCACAGTGCCTGACACATATGTGTTAGTTATAAATGTTAGCTATCCTCCTCCTCATCCTCATCCCAAAGGCCTAGCACAATAAACATTCCGAACATTTGTTGAATTGAATTTGAGGGCTCTTTCTGCCCCCTTGTTACTTTCCAACAGTTAAACCTTGTGTAGGAAATGGTCATGGTTCATGCTAATTTGTTCTATTCATTTCCCATTTAAGGGGAAATGTCTAGAATGTTCAGGTTAGAGCTTTTGACATTTCATGCCATATCTTGTCATCCCCATCATTTATTTTGATTTAGTGTTAGTTTGGACCACAGTTCTAGTCTAATCTCACTGCATATAAATGGATGATTCAACTATTTAAACCAACTTCCTGTTGGGATACGGTTTCATTTTTGTGATATTGTTTGATATGTTCCATATCTAGACCCATCCTACTTTCTTCTCGAAGAGTATTTGAAATATCTGGACTTTTAAGCAGTCTACACACCTTTGACTTCTTTCACTTCATAATCCTGAACCATATTTTGCAACATATTTTTCACTCTTTTCCTTTATGCTCATCTTTGCATTAAAGATACTGAGTTATAAGGCATATGCTGACTGACTTTGGAGGATCTTGTCAAGTTCTTTGTAGACTTTCTCTAATTCTTTGCCTTCTGTTGGCACATAGCCTATAATTATCTTCATGGTGGTCTTTTTAATTATGCTCTGATGACCACTGTAAGGCAAGATGGTCAAATCTTTCATTAAATGACATTTCTTGTAGTCTTTGGGTTCATGGTGAAATCAGCTCTGTGAAATCTGTTATCTGCTTTGCCAAGGAGAGCCTGTGAAGCAGCCTGGCCCTTAGCTTCAACTGCCTTTGTCCTCTGGTTTAATTTATAGCAAGAATGTTAATGTTCTGGACCCTTAGTGTTCCCCACTAAATAAATCACCTAACTGTGTTATGTATTTAACTACAATATATATTAACTATTCATGAAGTCTGATGGAGCCAGTGGATACTTGGAATGCCACCCAAGTTCTAGGAATACAGCTAATCATATTCTTTCAAAAAAAAAAAGGTGGCTACTACAAAGAAATGAAAGCTAAAGAAATAACCGATGAAGTTTTTAAAAAAAAAATGATTATCAGACTATTCTTAAGAAGCAGCAAAGCAAAAAACATAGATAAGTGGTCCCATAAACCAGCTATCTTATCAACAATATTTACATCTGTATCTTTCTTTTTGTATGGAAACACCACAGAATAATGAATCCAATAAACATCTGTTAAGTACATGTCTGTAGAGAAATGTGCTAGGGGCTGGGTAGATACAAGATTCAGGTAAGAAACAACACCTTCCCTCAAGCAGTTCATAGTCCAGTAAGGGTGCATGATAAAAATACAGATCATAATATTATACAAGAAAGGCATCAGAGAGGTACCAAACAAATGCTATATGAGCTTTAAGGAAGAAGGTTTTTATTGACTTGCTTTACTTTAAAAACCATCTTATTAAAAGGAGTGATGGCAATGCAAGGATCTGAGATAACACCAAAAGAGTCCTGATGGAAAATGCCATCCACATCCAGAGAAAGAACTATGGAGTCTGAATGCACATGGAAGCATACTATTTGGTCTCTTTTTTTGTTGTTTATTTTTTTTTCTTCTTTCTCGTGGTTCCTCCCATTGGTTCTAATTCTTCTTTACAACATGGCTAATGGGAAAATATATTTAATATGAACGTATAAGTAGAACCTATATCAGATTGCCCACCATCTTGGGGCAGGGAAAGGGAGGAGGAAGAAGAAAATGTAAAACTCAAAATATTATGGAAGTGAATGCTGAAAACTAAAAATGACTAAATCAATTGAAAAAAAAAAAACAAAAGGAGTGATGAGTCTGTTTCTTTCTCACCTGTCACTATAAAAATTATTCACTCACTATTTTTTTCTCTCCTATTTCCCCATCTAGTTATAAATGTTCTAAAGTAGTACACATATACACACTCATACCCATAAAGTTTCCTTTTAATGATGAAATAATTATAAAAGTTTTAAGATATGGTGACCAGGGCTAATTGAAAGAAAAATTGGCTCTGCAATGAGAAGTTTTTTGTTGTTCAGTTGTTTTGGTCATCTCTGACTCTTTATGACACCATGTGGGGTTTTGCTGGCAAAGATACTGTCATTTCCTTCTCCAGCTCATTTTACAGATGAAGAACTGGAGCAAACAGGGTTAAGTGACTTGCACAGGGTCACATAGCTAGGAAGTGTCTGAGGCTGACCTTGTACTCATGAAGACAAGCCTTCCTGACTCCAGGCCTGGCACTCCACCCGTTGTGCCACCTAGCTGCCCCTCTGAACCCTCTGATGGGTTCAAATCTCATCTCTGATTTTATTACCTGTGTGACCCCTGTTAAGACATTTAACTTCTCTGTAAAATGACTCATCTGTAAAATGAGAAGGTTGGATTCAATGGCTTCAGAGGTCTCTCTCAGTTCTAAATATATAATCACATATGAAAAAAAATCAATACTTCTTAAATATTCTTTCCATATTTAAGAGAATGCCTAGACTAAGTCATGAATATGCCACATCTCATTGATTTAGATTCAGGCAGAGTAAAATCCTGAAGGGAAAAGAGCATTGTATTTGGAGTCAGAGAAGCGGAATTCCAATTTTAGCTCTACTTCTCACTATTTGTGAGAACTAAGGGCAAGTCAATTTGATTTCCTGGGCCTTGGCTTTCTAATTTGTATAATGAAAGGGTTGAACTAAAAGAGATTTAGTACTGGAGCGAAACTCAAATATCATCTAGTCCAACTTACTCATATTCTAAATGGAAACTGAGGCCTCAAAGAGAAGTGACTTATGCCATTGATACTAAACAGCAGAGATGGGCTATAAACCCTCTAATTATGTGGCTTTTGCCATTAAATGATCTCTCTGATATCCCTTGTCCTAAATGCAAGTGCTTTACATAAAATCCTTAAGAATAAATTAGCTTGGGACTATATATGTAATGTAATAAAGGTAGGAGTCCTTCATACTCTGAAAATAGGCCACCAGCTGCATACCCAGTGAAATAATACAAACAGGCAACCCAATGACTATTACTGCAACAATAAGGACTGGAATTCAGAAAGCTACAATCTCTTTTATCTTTTACCTTTGTGCATGTTGGAGAGCTTTTATGAGAGATCTCCTTGGGTTGGCAGTTCAACTCTCTGTATATTTTGAGATCACTGGCCTACAAAAGGCATTGAACTCTCAAGCTGGGCCATTAGCCACGGGCTAATGAACAAATGAAGTAAGCACATTCTGTAGAGCAAGGCAACACTCCTCTGATGCTTAATACTTCACACCAATGATCTTACACCTCTTCATTATATGGTGATTGGCAGGATTTCTGTTTTGCATAGTCTAATAGAAAGTTAATTAGCCTGGTAAAGTTTTGGCTTCATTTTTATGGTTGTTGTTGGCAGACTACTGTTGAAACTTTAGGAAATTCAGTAGCTATGATGACATGGAGGGAAGGGACATTCTCTCTCCCTGCCCCCAATATTCTTAACCAATTATATTAGCCTCCCCTTTTTACTATGAAAAGGTTAAAATATAAGAAGAGCTGTGCTTTTTCTCTTTAAAATTAAAAAAATAAATATGGTAAAAAGACTACAGCCTGAAAATGATCTTCACAACAAGCATCCCTTCCCCCACTACCCCTGTTAAAATAAACATGCAAGGCAGCCCTGTCCATCCACAGTGAGAGCCTGCGTATAGGTTTTTGTTTCAAAAACATAATGTAGCTGTGTCAGGGAACACCCCTGATTCTAAATGAGAGGGGCAGAGGCTTGTGGATTCGCCAGTTGTTAACTAGAAAATGTCCAAACCCCACCAGAAGTCAACTTTCTCAAAAACAAAACCAAAGCATTTTAAAATGTGTAAATTAGCAAATATGTCAAATATTTCTATCTGGGCAAAAAACTAGAAATGGAAGATAAAACTGCTTCAGTCAGCATTAATACATGTAGCAAACAAAGCTCATGCTACTTAAAATTAAATCCACACAGCAGCAATTACACCGAGCTAGTGATGTGAAAGGCTGTGAAAAGTTAGAGGATTTGATTACTAAGCCAGCTCAAATTACTAAAATCATAGCTTATATTGGCAGGCCACAGTGGCTCCTTATACTAATCTATCCTTTTTTATACATTCTCCCCTATTTCTAGAGCTCCAATTTCTAGCTAGGTTTTGAAATTATAGTAGTTCAATGGTAAATGGAACTGGGCAGGCTGAAAAGAAAACTGCACATGTTATGTTAACATAACAAAGTCCAAATTATTTATAACTATGAAAGAAGTTCTCCGCATAATGAGTTTTTTTTTAAGATAGCAGTGGAAAGTTTATTGTTTCACTTTGCTTTAGATTTTAGGTTCAGTAGGGAAAGGGCATTACATAAATCTATAATATTGATGAAAATAAATGCTTTATCTGCAAAGCCCATTGAAAGAGATTTCAAAGTATTTTACGTGCATACATAAGTGTGTATGCATGTATTTACAATTCCTCTAATTTATTTTAGATCAATATTCTTAATTGTATTTTACAAATTGCCTTTTCCAACACAGCTAGGCACATAAATGAGTAAAAATATTCACAAGGAGAAGGCTATCCAGGGAGCTGAGCAAACACACGCACGCGCGCGCACACACACACACACACAGAATTAGACCATTTGTTAAAAATTAAGTCAACTTCTCAAGAGTGGATTAAGATCCAATTTAAACCTCAATTATCTGATCAATTGTTCTGCTTTAAAATAACAGAAAAACAAAAAACAAAAAAGATGATGCAGTCTAACAATGCCATTTTGTAGATGAGGACAAATGAGGCAGAATCTAAGTGACTAAAACTAGATTTTATAGGTAATATTTTAAATCCTGAGCTGTTTTTAAAGGATAAGTTTCCTTCCTTCCCTCCTCCCTCCCGCTCTCCCTCCCTTCCACCTTTCTTTCCTTTCCTTCCTTCCTTCCTTTTTCCCCCTTTTTAAGGGCAGCTAGATTGTAGCTAGGAGGTACATTAGATAAGAGTGCTGGCCTTATTGTAATTTCAAAACCTAACAGAAAGTGGAGGGCCTGAATTCAAATCCAGCCACAGAAAACTTACTACTGTATTACCCTGGGCAAGTCACTTAACCTTGTTTGCCTTAGTTCCTCATGTATAAAATGAGCAAGAGGAGGAAACGGAAACCCACCTCAGTATCTTTGCCAAGAAAATCTCAAATGGGGTCATGGAGAGGTGGACATGACTGAAAATGACTGAATACCACACATGCCTTTTTAAACGTATATAAGTCTTCTTCATGAAATAGCATAGAACAGCAAGTTTTATTTTGAAATGAGAAAGGACAAAGCTTAGCACCCAATCTAAATCTGGAAGTCAGATTCAATGCAAAAATGCCAGTTTCAAAGATGATGCACTGACTCAATTTTTTGGCACAGAATCTTTGATCCACTGTGATTTTCAAGATGTCTTTTGATATTAAAAAGAGTAAACCTTTAGTAATATCAGAACAGGCAGGCCTAAATACAGCCCAAATCAAAAGTCAGAGAATCACCCATGGTCACTAAATCAATTTTTTGTTAGTTTGTTTTAAATATGAAGACTAAGAGAATAAGGGAAAAAAACATCAAAGATCTTAAGAAGAAAGCTATCTTTATCAGACTGATAGACTTTAGATAAACTGTAGGTAAATAAAATGGAGTAAAGTAAAAGCAAAAAGCCCAAATTCACCTTACCCATGTGGTAGTCTTTGTATTATGATCAATGAAGAACGGACGGCCATTTGGAGCTATCCGCATTTCCCAGCCAGGTGGCAGGAAGCTCTGTGTAACTTTGTGCTGTGGTTTTGGAGAGTTGTAAGGTGATGGCTGTGGGGATTGCGGATTAGAAAGGGTGTCCTTCACAGCTCGACGTATGGGTGAATCTTTGGCACCCTATGGAATAATAATACTCATTAGAACTCTTCCATTGCGATTTTAGATAAGCCCAAGTGGGCTTGTGGAAAGCTTCTCACTGGAGAAGGAAAAGTAGGCATCTACTTTTAATAATAATATTTATTCCTATCTATATATTTGCCTTAACTCACTTTTTTCAACCTCGCTTAAATATTTCTGCTAGTTTAGTATTTCTCCATGCCTATTAATGAATGCTTCCAAATATAAACACCAATTAGCCATTTAGCACAAATGAAATATACGGTTTTGTGCTACACTCGGAAAGGATTTCACAGACTGCAAAGAATGTTGGTTTCTGCCCTTAAGAGCTCACAATCTAATGGGGAAGATGCTTATAATCTTTACAATGACAAAATGTCAAACTTGTTTATTGGAAGAAAACACTTACTGTCTTGTGGCTTTTGTACAACATAATAGACATAAACTTTAAGAATTAAGCTCTGATTTAGAGGAAGCTTGTTCTACTATATGACCTGTTGGGGCATCAAGAATCCCTTGAATTTAAGTGACACACAATTACTCTCCCAATACTATAACCACTCAGTGCCTTGAAAGGATTGGTTTTCCACTCATTTATTTTCCTATGACAATCAGGATAAGAAACAATGTTGTAAACAATACAAATGATAGATAGCACAAGCTGAATGCCCAGCCATGATTTGTAGACTACATAAAGATCCAATACCTATGCCAGAATCTTTGCTTGAAAAACACGAAGGCAGATACAAGGACAATCCCAGTTTTTCCCAATGATAAAAGCAACAGCTACATTGTGAAGCTCAAACAGAAGCCTTCGGAAGGTTTATAAAATGAAATTAGATGAGAGTTCACAGGAGATAGTAGGAAACACAGTAATGATGGCAGAGGTCCCAACCAAGATGGAATAACTCGCAACTCACCAAGAGCCCAGCAAAATGAGTATGGGAATTAAGTGAAAGAAATCAAAAGATGTTGCTAGGCCAAACAGAGAAGCATGTAGAAAAGCTGCCAGAAGAACACCTTTGCTATGAAAGGAAACAACAGACCACGGAGAAAGGGAGAAGGGGGCTGCCAAACTTGAGTCAGAGTTAAGAGACAAGAGAAAGAATGAGAGAGAAGTCACGGGATAGAAGTGATCCTTGGTTAGATGAGACAGACTTCTCACCTCCAGCGGCGCAGATAAAGTTACTGTGGGCGAACTGAGGCTACGAGGCCGGCGGATCTGGGGCTCACTTAGATGGTTGTTACTGTTGGAAGCTGATCCGGAGGCACCGTCTTCAGCAAGCTATTTTAGAGGCAAAAACAAGTTAGCCAAATGTGAGGATCTTCCTCTGTCTCTGATTAGGTTGTGCAACCCCCAAAGAACACCACCAACAACAATAACAACAGGGAAGGTTTGGCATATTAAGTCTTAGAGGAAATAATTAAACATAATAGTAATGGAGAGAAGGGGCAGGGAAAATACTATCAAGAGGAATAAAAATGAATCGCTTCCTCAGAATCAAAACTATCTTCAGTCACCAGAAAAAAAAAGATGTTAGTAACACATTATAATGGACTATTATTATTTTGGAAATCTCATTTATTTAACATTCTAAAAATGTACCCAATTATATTTCATCTTGGGCACCAAAGAAGAAATGCGTCTGCAGGCAAACATTGTACTCAAATCCCTACTGGTGGGATGTAACGTTTCTTCGTGACCTTTTAGTAGAATGGATGACTTTTGAAAAAACAATAAAATGGGCCATATTTTCAAATTCTACTGCCTGCCATTATAAGTTGGACAGATTCTTCATACCTGCATAATAGGCCGAGTCCAAGTTGTAGTTCGATTGTTATGATTGACATAGTAAGTGCGTCCCTTAGCATCTTTCCTTTCTTCCCAGCCTGAAGGGAGGCCCGGCGTAGTATGTACATAGGCCACTGATGGCTGTTTATGCAAGAAACTGGCATTATTTTATGTTTACAATAATTCCGTGAACAATTTTATAAAGCCATTTCCACCTTGAGAAGCCTTTCCCTTTAACATAGCATGTTAACGTTATTTTTAGGAAAAAAATCACAGGAAAACATTTAAAAGAGATTATCTTCAAAACATAAAGCTTCCAGTCACTTATCCTCAAGTATGCAATATTACTACATGACAAAAGTATAGGAATCAAGTACAAGAGTGAGCGTAGTTTGTAAGTCCTAAAGTCTATTGAATCTACAGAGCCATTGCTCCGGAAATAATAGTTAATAAAAGTCTGCTTGGTCATAAAAGTTAAATGAGGTAATGAACAATTTTTTTAAAAGAATCTAATAAAATTCAAATGTCATCTTTCATTAAAGCAATGCCTCAGTATCTGACTAGTTCTTCTTTAGAGGATATATTTCCCCAAATAAATGCAATAAGGATGCTCCCTTAATCCTTCCCAAATTGATCCTAAATTCTACCTTCTGAACCTCCTAATACAGAAAACCTTTTAGAGAAAAGTATTTATTTAATGAAAGGGGCCTCATTTTCCAAATCTTTGCTACTATGAAAAGTGCCACTATAAACATCTTGGTATTTGTGGGACTTTTACTTCTGTCTTTTACCATTTTGGGACATATATGTCTGGCCATGGGATCTCTGAGTCAAAGGATAGAGAATTTTAAATCGTTTATTAGCATGGTTCCTTTCAACTTCCTTCCACAATAGACTAATCCGTAGCTCCACCAAGATATTAGTGTGTTTGTCTTTCATTAGTCCCTCCAATACTGACTATATATTAGGGCTCTTTTTCAAGGATTATACATATAATGACAAATATATAACCAAGGGTAGAAAAGAGGAGAAAAAGGTTTCTCTGCTACGATTTGGATTTCTCAAGGTATGATGCTGCCACAGGTTGAAAATTATTTAGCAGTTTGAGAAGAGAGACTGATCTAAGGAAATCTGAATAGAGCTTTTCTCTTACATCCATGGTTCCAGATGTGAGGACTGTATCCTGTATAAGTTACTTTAGTGCTCCTATCTAGTAGGACAGGGCAGCATTCTGTGTAATTTAAAAACAAGTACATAAAAAACCTGGAAGGTTTAGAAGGTCTGAAGACCAAAATGACACCTGTGCTATTTTGCATATAAAGCTGGAAGAGGAGACTGATCTTTCACTATTATTTTTCCTGATTAGGGACTCATCTTGGACCACCATTTACGTGAATAGATGCTGTCATGATCTCTTTATTCACATATTTGTGCCTGAGAAGACTTATATGAACTGATGCAGAGTGAAGGGAGAAGGACCAAGAGCACAATTTAACAGGAACAACCACATTGCAAGGACAAACAAGTTGGAAAGACTTAGGAACTCTGAACAATGCAATGATCAAGATTCTGGAGGGCCAGTAATGAAGCATGCTACCTGATTTGTGACAGAAAGGTGGTGGGCTCATGATACAGAATGAGACATAAACTTTTGGACATGGTCATTATGGGAATGTTTCGCTTGACTACGTGCTTATTTGTTTTAAGGATTTTCTTCTTTTTAATGGGTGGGGAGGGGGGTTCAAGGGAAGGGGGAGAGAAAATAAATGCTTTTTAATCTTCAAAGAAAAAGAATAAAGATATTTGTAACCCAAGTTCTTTCTTTGATGACTCTAATCTCTTTCGCTTTGCTATTAAGTTTAGGATCTAAAAGTCTTGGCAAAACAGCATGCAGAAAACTGGTATCATGTGGGTGGGTGACCATAGTGTACTTGCTGGATGCTAGAAATAGCATCCTATTAAAAGGGGTTTCTGCCATGTAACTTAGGCAACATTTTACAAGAGGTCGAACATTTCATGTCATGTCCTATATAGTGTGTTCCAGATGGGAATTAATTTGCCCCATGGGGCAGCTAACACACGATAAAATTATAGATCCAGTGAAAACTATTTTGACAATGATAAGAGCAATGACGTATGAAAATGAAGAGTATCCATAGAAACTTTATCCTCTGTCACCTGTTGAAAACGATTAAGTGATAAAGCTTTAAAATTCACTGCCTTATTCTCTAGTCCTGATGGAAACTATTGGGACAAAAAGGGATTCAATCCAAAAGGAGAACTCTGTGGACCACAGCAAATTTTGATGTTGGAAGTTCCTCTTAAAAAAGGACAATACACGTAATGAGGGGGATCAGCAGATGCAATTCTTGTAAACTATGGCAGCCCTACTGTTTATTTTTTAGTGGGCACATCAATTTGAATGTATTTTGATTTAACTAAGTACATGGAATGTACAGGTGGCAGAGTCTTAACCAACTGGATCAATCACACCAAAAAGGTTTTTAGTTAAATGTAGTAAAGCAAAAACTGGCTGGGTTACCCTGATAAAATTATTTGTTGACTGGGTACCTTTTCCTCTATAGCACAGCATTGGGGAAGGAAAGGCAATGCGATATGCCCTCATAAAACTCTTTGAATTGGGAGGAGTTTTTTAGTCCTTTTGAAAGCCTGGCAAGGATATGAGATCATAAGATGAAAGATTCAGAGCTGGACGGGACTTCGATGTCACTGAGCCCACTCCCCATTCGTTTTACGGATGAAGAGACTAAAAGAGGTGATGTGATTTGCCTCTAGTCACAAAAGATCCATTAAATGATTAGTGAAAGTTATAAGGAGTTTGTCAATGAAATCAATTTGTGCAAAAGTAAAATATCTTGAATAGTTCGGGCAGCTGCAACAACTACAAAGAATTCAAAGCGCTTTGAAACTAACAGAGCACTTTGGGCACCACAACCCCATAAGGTTAAATAGCCTGAATATAATCATCTCCATTTTAAGAAATAAGGAGATGAATTGACTTAGCCACAGGCACATGTTTAGTAAGTCTCAGAGCCTAGACTCAAATCCCCAGATTCTCAGACTCCAGGACAAGTACCCTTTTTATGACACAAAACTGCCTCTATCGGAACTGGAAGCTGAATTAAGGATGCCTTGTTCAGTGATGTAGTCACGAGGCTAGTTAACAGAACAATCTTACTCATGGATTTTCTCCCCCTGCCTATAGGAGAATAATAAATAATAACTCATGCTTACATAGTTTTTAAAGTGCATGAAATCAAAGGATGGTTGGAAACACTGATCTTTAATGAAATGCTCAATATTCCTAATGATGTGAAACGAAGCTGTAGGGTCTAACTCCTTTAAATTAAATGATGTTCCTGAAATAATTGGCTCTTTTTATACCTGTGATGCCAACCCAGGACACAAACCCATGTGATACTCTCCCTATAAGGCAGTCAATAAGAATACAAGATTCAGACTTTAAACAAAGCCAGGAAAGGTAGAATAAGTGCAAGTATAGTTGTCATCATTTGACAAAATGATTGCTAATGTTTCATGCTTCCATTGTTCATAAGCTACATCCCAAAGTGGTCCTTGAGAAAGGAGTTGATAACTGCTAACAGATTTCAATATAGCATTTAACAATTTCCCCCCATCTCTCAGGGTAAATACTTTACCATTGTGCTTGATGATGCCACATATCCATCAATTACAACGGCATAATAGTTGAATTTAGGTAAAATTAAAAAAAATCAACTATGACACAAAATAATAAAAGTTACAATATGCTCCCTAAAGAAGATATTGGTATAATGGAAAGGATGCTGAAAAAGCGTGAACACTGGCCCAGGTTTCAATCATGCTCTTAGGCAAGTCAGTGTGATCTTTCTGAACCTTAATTTCTTCATTTGTAAAATGATGGGATTAGGTGAGCTGATCTTTAAGATCTTTTGCGCATACTTGACCACATCAGAAATTTTTCAAGATTGTGTCAAGTTTTTCTAGCATCTTACACGTGCATGGCAGGATAACATACCTATCTGTCTATTTCTCTTATGCAGTGCCATGGTGTGATAATATTACTGACCATGATGTAATAATAATAGAAATGCTCATTTATAGAGCACATTAAGATTGGTAACATACTTTACATATATTTTCTCATTTGCTTCTCACAACAATCCCTGTGTATAGGTGCTATCATTATTATTCCTACTTTATGTATAAGAGATGCTGAGGCTGAAGAAGGTTACATACTCAGGGTCTCAGAGCCAATCACTGTCTGGGGCAAGATTTGAGCTCAAGTCATCCTGACTCCAAATATAGAACTCTATCTACAATGACACGTCACTTCTCTAGACAAGAGTTTAAAAGACCTGGGATCTGCACTCATCTTTACCAATTTAACTATGTAACCAGGGTCAAATGACATAAGCTTCTTTGAAATTCAATTAGCTGAGGTGAACAAAACAAACCCAAGCATGGGGTATATAATACCTTTAATCACTACTTCCCAGAATTGAGGTCAGCTTGTACCCCCAAGCTGGGTGATGCAGTACAGATAGAATGCTAGGCCTGGAGTTAGGGAGACCTTAGTTCAAATACAGCTACAGCCACTTTCTAGCTGTGTGACTCTGGGTAAGTCACCTAAACTCTGTTTAACTCAGTTTCCTCAACTGTAAAATACAGACAGACCACCTACTGCTTGCGGCAATTGTGAGAGTCAAATGAGATAAAATTTATAAAGCATTTAATACAGGGCCTGGCACATAATAAGAGATTAATAAAGGCATGTTTCCTTTTTTCCAGTCCAAAGTGGAAATTCTATCTTCTCCCCCATTATATGATGAACTTCTTGGGGGCAGGGATTGTCTTTGACCTCTTTTTACATCCATAGTGCTCAGCAAAAAGTAGGCAATAAATGTTTGTTGACTAACCATAAGCATTCTGAAAGATGACAAAGCACTTTATAAACATATGAGAGTATGTTTAGAATAATTGTTTCTATTGTCTCAGAAAAGTCCTATATGGTAAACTGACATTACTAAAGATTGTGTCTTGCCCACAGATTAAAACAATTTAGATATGTAGGTATGAGGGTTTCTTTGGACCTTTTTATTTTGAATAGATAAGAGTACTGAACCTTAAAAAAAGAAAATAATTTAAAGGGGGGGCAAATTAGATCTGATGCTCTCAAAGTAAGCTTTTTTATGTGAAATATCAATTTTCTTGATATAGTGTTTTATGATAATGAAACACATTAGGTCATGTGATAATAATAACAATGCTCTAAGGGAGGTGGCAGAATTATTATTTAGCTCATTTTACAGATGAGAAAATTAAAGCAGAGAGAGGTAAAGAAATTTAACCAAGGCTCAAGTTTAGATGTTTTCAAACTCCAAGGTCAATACTCTTTTCACTACACAATAGGTATTAGGACAATGGGTATGATGTTCTCGTTGGTCTATACACTTTGCCTCAAGAGCTCTTTTCTACTTTCAAAAAACAAACATCAGCAAGCTTTTTCCTAGTCTAATAATGAGGTTTAGCAACTGTCTGCTAACGACAAAACTGTTAAAGAGGCACAGACTCCATTGCTTGGTCAAGTAAGGTACTAGGGATTCTTATAGTATATATATCCTTCCTGTTTCGGACATGAAAAATGCTATATTCTGGTTAAAACACAGATGTGGCAGCCTTATAAGTATATTTAAGTAGGGCAAAAAGCATCTTTTAAAAATATTATTAAAAAACCTGGAAACAATTTGAATCCTCTATAATAGTGCAGACTACTGCAGACTATATGCGGACTATGGTACAATAAACACATGAGGCAACACAATTTGGCAATTAAAAATGACAAGTATGTGAGCCATGATGGCAAGTGGAATAAGTGAAAAAAGGAATATGAAAGATAGTATGAATATATGAATCATAGGTTAAAACATGTATGAATATTAAAAAAATAATTTGTGGATATAAATAATTCACTAGGTTGTCTCCTATGAACATGTCATTTAAGTTCATAATAAATGCAATATACTTATCATGTTTGTGTTCTGGGCAAAAGGAAACTATTCATGGGCAAGGAAAAGAATTCAAGTGGCATGTGGGTAAAAAATTGTTAGTTTTTTTTTTTTCAAATTGTTTGACTACTCTGTTGCATGGTTCTTTAAGTAAACAGCGGTACATGCACAGATTTCACCCTTTTCCTTACCAGGGTCTAATGGGGCACCACAGGTCAGAACAAGAAAGCATGAGAGATTTAACTCCTGTGTCACTACCCATGGGATACTTCACTGTCTTGATTAGCCTGCCATGTCTTGCCACTTATACTCTGGCACTTTGCTTCTTCACATATAGTTAACGTTTAGTGCAATCCAGCACTATTGAAACAATGACAAGGGACTTCCAAAGTCAGGTAAGAAGTAGAAATTGCTAGCTGATGCTAATTTTCATTAAAAATTATTTGAAAATGTGATGTAAAGTCAATCTCAACTACATAGCTACACTCATCCCAAGATACAGCATGTAAACTGGGCAAGATTCACTTCAGGAAAACTAGGATCAATTATAAGAGGAATACAACAGAACTACTAAGAAGCAGCAGGTACACTGATGATGATCTCTCTCTCTGTCTGTCTCTCTTTTTGCTTCACATGATATAGATCTCTCCTAAATTGCTTGCAACGTGATAGCATAAATTATTTTGATTTCACTGACAATTATTTTTTGCAAATGGTGAGCTTTAAATATTAATATTTCAACTTGACTGTCAAATCATTAACATCCCATAGGTAAAACTAATTTGTAATCTTCAAATACCACAACTTATGTCAGAAAAATCTCTTCTAAAGCTATATGAGGTGATAAAGGGATTTGAAACCAGAAACTTGCAAAGAGAAACTCATGTGGATAAGAGCTTGTCATATGAGTTCTGATTCCATATTTATAGTTCTGTTCATGAATTACTAAATCAATAAATATTGACTAAGTACACACAGTAATGCCAGGCACTAGATTAGATTGAAATTGTAAGAAAAAGGAAAAAAATCATCTAACAACAAAAACCATCTAACCACCACAAAAGGTAATGCATAAAGATATGGTAAATGGTCATTTTTAAAAACAGTGAGAGTAGTTGCATGGAAAGGTAATAAAAATTCCTAGCATCACAGTACCTTACATTTTGCTAAAAATAGAATAGGTTTATTTACTCAATGAAAGGATTAAAAATAAGAAGCATATGCATTTGAAGAACACACTGAAGTCAATGTTGTTTAAAGAGGCAAAAGACAATCAACCCCCACATAAAACATTAAAACCAACCCGAATAGACTCCTAGCTATTGTCTGATAAAGAAGAGCATTACCATTGGTTCTTCACCACCAGAGACAGTTGACGAACGGGCTCTCCTAGTTGGGGTACTCTGCTGTTAAATCATAGTTTAGGTCAGTTAAAAATGTTCAGGTAGGGGATTTTCACATTCCATGAATCAGGAATCACAGCTATGTGTGGGTCATTGAGACAGTTAACCCTTGAGATCAGAATCCTGTTAAATCAATCCTGTTCAGAAGCAAAATCAAGCTAGCAATCACTGATAACGAGTGGAGAAAGAGGAATATGATTTTTTCCCTCTTTAAATTACCAAAAACAAAACAGAACTAAGCAGATAGTGTTTTTTGTGTTGATGAATAAATTACCAACTGACAACTCCATCAGGATGGAAATTGTTTCATTTTTCTCTTTAAACAACTACCACCAAAGAATTCTTCTTCGATATTCTTAGTCCGCACCAGAAAGAATTAATGAATTCTTTGTCCTGATATTATCAGTGTATGGCCACTGATGATCAGTGAGTACAAAGCTTGAGAAAGCGGAGAAAAGTATCAAGTGTATGGGTATATACTTGAAGTCCCCAAACAGCAGCTTCCAGCAAGGTGAGGCTTTTCAAAAATAAAATATACTTTGATCGCACAACAGAAAAAGAAGCAGTGTTAATTCATTAAAGAGAATCAAAGGATTATTTGGTTGAAAAGAACCCCAAGAGTTTATCAAAGTTCACCAAAGCAGGTCTATACCCAAATCATCCCAGAAAGACATTTGTCTACCCTATATTCTTACCAATCTCATTATCCACCACCAAATGAGGTTTAAGCTACTAGTTAATCTGCTATTATGGCCATTCATTTCACTGGCTCATGATTTCTGTGTGTGTGTGTGTGTGTGTGTGTGTGTGTGTGTGTGTGTGTGTGTGACTTAAAACTGACCTCAAAATAAACATACAGTGAATAAAGCAAGTTTAAATGAAATGAAATCAATTATAGGTCAGTAAAGAATAGGGAGCAGAGGTTAATAATCTCTGACAAAGAGTGCAGATCACCAGTTAGGAGATATGAAGAGTGAAGCCAATTATTTGTTATTCTGGTGAATGGACTACTTCAAAAACATTTCTAATGAATTCCGTAAAAAATGCATGTCAACGGAAGACATCCTTTATAGATTCAGAAAATACAACTGCTCATATTTCTGTATTAAAACTCATTCAAGTTTAATAAAATCAGAAGATTATAGTGTTTTGTTTGGTGTAAAAACAAACTTTCTTAGGGCCAAATAACAAATTAAAAAGGTTAAACTTTAACTTCAGCAGAAGAAATCTGCATGCACCTATCATTTTCATGCTTACTCAAAATAGCTCTCCCCCAAGGCAATTCACATATAAACACACACACACATGCATGCACTATGTCTTGCTAATTCTACCTCAATCATATTCAGAACAACTTTTATATGACACTGGTGCTAGATACTGGTGCTAGACACTTTGTAACAAAGGCAAAAATGTATTCATTTAAATTTGCCAAAGATAATGGGTCAAATGTTAAACTATGGTTAGTTTTTTGGTTCAGGATAGCTGCCTTGAGATGGTTCGTGGGCTTTACTCTAAGCCACTACTAACTTTAAAAGAAAGTGTTATTGCAGACCTTAAGAGTTCTCCGTCGTTAAAAAATTCAGATAACGTATGTAATTTTTGGGAAGGGAACATGAAAGTGGTATATAACAATGTCTATCCAGAATATGTGTTCACATGAGCATATCCCCTCTTCCATATCTATGTTTTTAAAAATCTAAGTAACTCTTTAAAACTGAAAGGAATTATTAATGTGTATTGCCAGTAAATTACTTCTTGGCAAAAACTATAAGCAGATGAATAAGAATTGGTATTAAATTGGACTAAGACGATCATGGGCTTTTAGTATTGAGATCATTTATTCCAAATGCTTTTCCTTAATGATGAGGTAATTTGAAGGCAGAAAGGGGAGTTGATGTGCCCCTCACATATGACTGCAATCAAAGAAAAGCAGGCTTCTGTATTTTGGTGACAGATGGGGCTGTGAACTTTTTCTTTTATTTTTTTTTAAATGTGGATATCTATAGTTGGTTAAGAATATCTATCTGCCTAGGAAAAACTGCTTCTTGGATATAAGGGAGGATTTCACATAAGTTATAATTTATCATTTAACAACAAAATTTAGCTTTAAGTTTACCGGTGGTAGATGAGATTGTTCGGCAACTCCATCTGTCACGCTGCAGGACCTCAGCCTTGAAGAAGGTTCTCTTTGCTGGAAGAACAAGAAAAAATATAAGCTGTCAAGTATATGTTTTTTTTTAAATAAGCTTAAAAAATTCAATCCATTCACTGAAAGCAGAATGAATTTTGTTTTTCTTTACACTACTTTTCTGCTACTACTATAACATGAAGGGCAGTCAGGAAGAAACCATCATCTTTCCAAGAAAAATATTTAAAACAAAATCACCTTCCTTTTTTAGTTCTCAACATTTTTATCCAGATGGTCTCATAGTCAGGCCCTAGTTAGAATTAACTACAAAAAAAAAGTAGGAAAAAAGAATCCAAGAAATAAAAGGACAATAAATAGGTCACATTTGCATTTCAATCCTACATTTAAAACTAACTGGAAAAGCAAGTAGTATGCTATTCTGTATGCAAACTCTTCAGGGCAGATATAAACCATAATGGGAAAGGAAAGATAAAGAAAATGAGAAAGAAAACAGTGATGTATGATGATGAATAACATTCAATGAATGCCTACAATACATAAAGCACTGGACGAAACAAAGAGTTAATTTTAGTCTTTGTGAAGAGGGACACATAAAACTGTATCTTAACTTTCACAAATCGAGAATTCTTAATCCCAACCTCTGAGGAAAACTCAGAAAATCTCAGCAAAAAAAGAAAAAAGAAAGAAAGAAAAAAAGAATAAAAAACTCAGAATGATATGGAAAATGTTGCCTATGCTTAAAAATTTGCCATGTAGTATTCTGTTCACAAGGTAAGATCATTTAAAATGGGAAAAAAAAATTACTAACCAAATTCACATGGCTGATGAATACGTGAATCTCTTGTATTCATAGAATACAGATTTCAATAGATGACTACCTAAATAGTGATAAGCAGTGTATGTATATTGGTGTGTGGGTGTGTGTGTGTGTGTATGATATTTAAGTATAATGTACATATCCCTAAGCAATCACAAGGAGCTATAATTTCATTAATGCAGGAATACCTTCCAACAATGCAGATCTCAATCTGTCTCTAAATTAGGAGATAAGTCCTATTGAGTAGCTTGAGGCTCAGAGGTTACACTTATATAGCTAGTTAGGGTCAAAAGCAGAATTTGACTCTAAGACTTCCTTGTTGAAAATCTAGCAATTTATTCACTCTGCCATGCTGACTCTGTGTATGTGCATGTATATTTTATTTATTTTTATTTCCCTCCATTTAATTCCTACTCTCATGTATTTCATCATGGCATGGATGTAACCCTAGGACTCAAATGCAAGACCAGTAGAAAGTAAAATCTACTAAGTTCTACCAAGCTATAGGTCTTCGAAAACAGCTATAATGGGCTCTTTCATCCAAGGTTCAGACTAGTTACCTCCAGGTAGATTCATTGCCAGGAGATTTAACAAGATGACATCCACTGGTCACAGCATACTCATGAAACTCTATGAAGAAGAACTCGTGATTTGCCTTATTGGAAGAAGTACTCACGCTAATGAAATCATACATTCTTTAAAGTAATGATACATATCCACTACTCACTTTTTACTTAGCATCATCTTGATTTTGTTCATTCTTTCCATATGGAAATAACTTAACTGCCTTGGTACAAATGGACATATCTCTGATTGAAATATAGAACACTTACATTTCTTCAAAACTTTTATAATTATGAATAAATCTACATGGTTATGAAGGTAAATTTTTCATGAGGAAGCATCAGAATATAGATTTCTGAGTAAATGCCATTCTAATATCCCTGGAACATGGATTGTAATAAAATGGCATCAGAATAGTAGGCAAAGTAGAAAAGGTAGGTTTCCATGTCCTTTTTCCTAGAAGTTCCCTTGAGAAAATGATTTTATATTTGAAGAGATTACTTTAAAATGGCAATATGACAGCCCTAAATCTAAACATTTTTATTGTTTATATGTATGTAATATGTTACATAAGTAAATACATTTGTTTTTAATATAATCAGGAAGGACTGCTATTTTCACATTGCATAAAATTACTATTGTGTTTGCATTAGGTAGGAAAAAAGATATTAAACTGTTGTAGGTTCTTTGTAGAAAATTGGGCATTTCTATCTTTTATAGGTCCTAATGTATGGCTTTATCACTTATTTTGTTTCCATAACAACGATATTCAATTTCATCTGTGTTTCTAAGCTATGCAATATCTCCTTCCCTCTCCCTCTAGCACTAAATTTTAATTTGCATATTTCTATCTCAATGGCATTTCTTTTTATAAAAACCGTCAATTTCAATATGAAACTGCATTAAGAATAATTTTAGCTCATTAATTGGGGCAGGGCAAGTTTTTTTTAAAAATCATCCATATTAAAGCTTTTATTTATGAGTATCAGTATTGTACCTACACTTTTATACAGCCCTCCTACATTGTAAATTAGATACTCTCTTGACAATGGGTTCTTTTGCTAGAATAATCATTTCTCAAACACCATTTTCAGTGGACATCTTCACTCTCTATTACATTGTACTGGGGCTGCATTGGTTTTCTTTTTTAAAGGTAAGTAGCTGCTTATTGTAGGGTTTTCTGAATATACTGTTAGGGTCACACAATTTAGGGACCACATATTGTGATTTCCCTGATGCTTCTGCTTCTCCCCTCTAGGACCAGCACCACCTAAAATTCATTAACTTTGTGAACCCTGTATCTTCTGCTGCCAAAAGGCTCTTAGTGGGGCCCTAGAAGACAGCTCCCCAAGCAAGTCAAACTTTTGGGAAAAAGAAGTCACTCTTATCTCTTCATTCACCCGAGGTGGCCTCCTATCTTCCCCTGCTTAGATCCCATCATTACTTTATGTCCATGTCTCTTAATCCATCATTTCCAGCACTAACCTTTCTTTTGAGCACTAGACCTACATTCTCAACTGCTTACTAAACAGGGATACCCTACTGACATTACAAATACATCATGTTCAAAATGGTACTCAACTTGTCAAAGCCTATTTCTCCTTTTGTGCTCCCTGTTTAGACTGATGACAATACCATCTCTTCCAGATAGCAGATGTCAACTATCAGGGTACTCCTTTGACTCTTTTCCTTAGCCTTCACATTCAATCAATTTACAAGTCCCATCAATTCTAATTCTCCAATATTCTTTGGATTTATTCAATCCTCTCAATCCCTACTGGTACCACCCCAGTTCAAACCTCTATTCATTATCTATTGTCTAGATTATAATAGTCTTCTAACTGGTCTCCATGGTTCATCTCTCCTCTATCCAACCCATCTAATATTTCTCCTATTAATATTCGTTACTAAAGTTCTAATCATGATACTCTGCCAATCAAGACATTGATGATACTTCACCAACCAAGAAGTTAAATGGTCCCAAGTGCCTACAAAATACACATTCTAGGTTTCTTTGCTTAGAATTTAGTGCCCTTCATAATCCGGCTTCAATCTAACATTTCCAGTTGTATCTCACTTTTCACTTTCCCCAAAGAACAGTCAAACCAGAAAATCCACCATTCCCCACAGATATTCCATGCTCTTAGCCTCTATCCATTCTCTCACATGGTCCTTATGACTAGAGCTGTGTTTTTGCAGCATGCTTGTCCTCTGAAATGCTGCTCAAGTCTCCAAATCCAACCTCCTTTTCCAAATAATTATAACAACTGACATTTATGTAATGTTTACTGTGTGTCAGGCACTGTGCTAAGTGCTTCACAATTATCTAACTTCATCCTCATAACAACCTTGGTATACACCTTCCCAGACCCCATCCTGCCACAAAAAATTCCACCTTCCTTTGAAGTCTCTCTCATAGTGGTTTCTACTCTTCTCCCAATTATGTTTCTTTGGAAGTCATTTATCTACTCTCCTACTAGACTGTAAGTGGCTCGAGGAAAGGGAGTGTTTTATTCATTTTTCTATTTCTATCAGTAAGTAGCACATAACCATAGGCACTCAAATGTTTGTTGAATTGAACTGAAAGGAAGAATTATTAGCAATGGAGAAAGTATTTCCAGACGCGTATTTTTGCCTTCTTCACAGAAATGTGGTATACTAAATTTAAAAAAAAAAAAAAAAAAGCAAAGTTGGTTGTAGGCCCAAGGCTTGAATGCCTATGGGCCATCTCTTAATAGTTTGAGCTATTTGGGTGGGGATTCTGTGCTTTGTGGTAAGCTTGGCTCTGATATTTTTAGTAATCACCTGGCTGTAGAATGAATGCCCCCGCATTTATATATAATAATTGCTCCTGTGTATTTTATGAGTATACTATATAACAGATAAAACTGAGATAAAAAGAATTAATGATTTATGTCAATCATGATAAATTATACTAGACATAAAAGAGGCAGAGGGCTACAACGGAAAGAGCATTTGGCTCTGGAGACAGAGGGGCTGGCTACAAAGCCCACCTCTGCCACCTACCACCTGTGTGACTTTATGCAAGTCCCTTAACCTCTATGGGCTAGAGGTTCCTCATATGTAAGATTGGAGAATTATGCTAGATTGGAAGCCTGCACAACATATGGCCTGTGGGCCTCTTGTGGCCCACCAAAGGATTTCAGGCAACCTGTGAAAAATGCAGAGTTGTCACTGTGCGCTCCTTCCTGTTTGTCACGGGACCCATGGCAACCAGCCATCATCAATTTGTCTCTAGTCTAACCTATCTGTGGCCTGAAGAAGTTCAGCCTATTTTAATTTTGGCCCCTACCTACTGCGCCAAGTTGTGCGGATAGCTCTAAATCCGAGATTCTAAAAATTAAATTGTTAAAAAAATTATTTTTACTTATTAAGGACACATCTAGAGAACTGTGCACAATAAGCAATGCTTCCTAGGGTTGCCTATGCTCCTAGGGTGGGAGAGGCTTCTTCCTCTCCTTGGGAAACATATAAATGTACATCTAACCTCTGGAGACTGGCATGTTTTCTACTTCTCCGCCCCCAACCTGGAGCTTTCCCTATGTTTTCCTGACCAAAGAACAATTTCTCTGTCCTAAAATTGACATCCAGATAGGATGTCTTGGACTCAAAGAAAATTAGGAGTGTCCAGAACTCATTAGATCAAGCACACAAGAATGGTGATGCAAGGCAAATTTGCATTAATCATTAGAGGTGAATTAGTCAAGTTTAATTATTTCTGTCTAACAGACAGCGGTACAGGGACATGGAATGTCTCTAAATTACTCAGGAACCCAGCCACAGATCTCCCAAGTCATAATCTGATATACTATCTCATTACAGCAGAAGCTTAAAGATTTCAGGCCAGAGGGAAAGAATTCCTAAGAGTGAAAATAATTAAAGTAGTAAGATTTAATAGGGGAGGGAAGGGTGAAGAAATAGTAACTTATTTAAGACTGAAAGAATTTAAGTTTCTCCTCATCCTTGTGGGGGAAGGTTGACTTGGGCAAAGAGCAGATTAATGCCAGTGATAGGGAAATCTGGTTATTTAATCACTATAAGTCTAAAATATTCACACATACACAATTTTACCTAAGTCAAAACAACCAACTGCAAAAATAAAAATGTGTTCCATCTCTGTTTCCATAAATACTACTGCTTACAATCAAAGAACTGAATTGTTCCCCATTGGAATCCGAAGTGATCTGAAGTCTTCTGTTCAATTCCTCTGACAGTTCTTGAGGACTGGTCCGAGATACTGGAGAAGCAGGAGGTGGTGGTAAGACCAGACTAAGAGAGTCTCCGGTTATATTCACTTCCTCTGAAATGGTTTCCCAAGGCTTATAAGAAATGAGAAATTATCGTAAATGCTAGAGATGGGATTTTGGTTTGTGCTATTTCCCCATTGATTTAAATTTTAAGAGGTCTTGATTATAAGGTGATTTACTGAATTAACCATAATATACTAGTACTGAGGGGGAAAAGCCTCAGTACAGAATCCATTTAAAAACTGAAGTAACAGAGGAATCATTTTATCATTTGAATGAAAACTCCATAGGCAGTTGGCAAAAGAAATGAACAATTTTTAAGGAATTCTTTCATTTCTAAATTTAAAATAAAAAAAGATCAAGTAAATGCCTCTGAAAGGTATAACTTCTTTCATAAATATTTATAAAAATTTAGCAGCTCTGCCTTTAGCAATATTAATATTTACAGAAGCATTAATAGGGTAAACAAGAACATATCTCATTAAGTTTATCAATAAAGTACTGGCTCTTCTTTTTATTAAAACATATCTTTTGAAGTAGCAAATGCCTAAAAATGATGTGGCTGTCTAGAATGTAAACAGCTGATAACACAGAATAGAGGATCTTGGCTGAAATGTATCATATATTTATAGTCACTAGCTTTTAATTAAATGTTTCAGGTGCAGGTACCATTAAGACACACTATAAAGTTATATAAATAAGTGATATCCAACAACTGAATTTTTTGTTGACAAAAATTTCCCAAGATATTATAAACAGTTGAATAAGAAACCTACATCTCCATTCTACTGCATGTTGGAAACTTCAATCTCCCAAAAGTGAAAAGTATGTTTCTATTTAATTTGACTAAAAAGAGGTGAATTGTCCTAGACTTTGAGAAAAACACCACCAAAGACAGAAAATATCTCTAAATTTGTGCATACTTTGTATGAATGTCGTAGAAAATCATTCCCTTTTATAACACTGCACCAACACATGTATGTCAGACATAGGTCATAAAAGTGCAATTCTGGATTACTAACATTAATAACCACATGAGTGATCAATTGGCTATGAGGATTTTATCTTGGATTTACAAACAAAATTTACTGAAAACGTGTAAAACATAAAACCACCCTTAAGACACCAAAAGTGGAATACACAAAGTTGATGAAGGATGTCAGGAATGACACTACATACTTCAGAGACATCTCCACCTTCTGCAGGTTCAGGTTCTAAATCTTCGCTAATATGTCGCCGGGAGCGGAAACGTCTATGTGCTGCCTCTTGATTTATCTGTCTGATGTTGTTATCCGACTCAGAGGACATATCACTGGGAATTATGGAAATAGGGAGAAAAGACATGGGGTGAAAAGAATAAGGATTAACAGTAGCATCTTAATCAATAAAACATATTGAGAGACTAACGTATATAAAGCATCATGATGACCTTTTAAAGGTGAATTTGAATTTATACATATTTATTTTGTCAACTTGGCTTTAAAAAACAAAGATGATTAATCTAAGAATTATGTGCAGTTTCTCTCTCAAACAAATGGCATCAAATACAGAGGGTAATGAGGTTTTAGGCTTGTAATGGGGACAAGGTGTTACTAATACTTTTTTTCTTTTAAACCATAAATTATGCAAAATGTTCCTGGAAAATACAGCAAGAATTTGGATCACAAAATAGAGAAAAAATAAAGTTATTTTATAGGAAAATTTATTTTGAAGAAGATTGTAAGATGTCGATGTATGATGAAAACTTTCTTCTTAAGTTCCAAAATGGAAGAGTAGGTTGTCTTATTTACCAATCTTAAGGTTTGTTAGTTTTTTTTTGGGGGGGGGGGGCAGGGTGGTGCAGGGAAGGGAAGTCTTGACTTGTGATTCCACAGAGCTCTCTGAGTAAACCCTCTCTAACAAAGTTGATGCACAACTGTTCTGAAACTTACTTAGGGAGTCTCCTGGAGGACCCAAAACAATAAGTAACTTGCCTAGAGTTACAAAGCCAGTATGTCAGAGGCAGTCCATTCCTGAACACCCTTAACTTGCATTGGAACAGTTTAAAAACTTTAACTTAATTGACAATGAACTCAATTGTACTTTTTAAAAGGGGGTGAGAGGACTGAATACTGTTTCCTCCAAGTAACTTTTCAATTTTGGGCCTGTGGAATTTTTGATATTATAATCAATCCAATCAGTGGACAAATATTTATTAAGCACCGATTATGTGGTAGACACATATAGCTTCCTCTGCTCCTTAACTGTCTTTGGCAATACTTAAAAATCTTGAAAGCAAATGGGTTTGCTCATGTGAACAAGGAAGATGTAAAGAAATTTTAAGGGTGTGAAGACCTTAAAAAAATACTTCCTCAACCTACGTTTGATGAAAAGAATCATACATGGAAGACTCAAGTAAGAATTGGGAAACAAATTACTGGGATCTATTTCACTTTGTGAACCTCTTCTCCAAACATCTTTCTTTGCTTAAAATAAGTTCGTGGAAAGGAATTTAAAAAAACAAAAACAAATTTCATTCATTTTCTTAGGAAGAACTGGAGGAAGTAGCAGACGAAAGAAATTCCTAGATGAGGCAGCAACATCCTTGGCTATTAGTTAACTTCGTTCTACTATTGGCAATATTAATATGATCTTTGTTAGTATCAGCCTTCTGAGTGATCTATTTGCATGTTCCTGCTTATCCTGGAAGTTAATCTCATTGCCCACCTCTATGTACCTATGTTTCTATGTATCTCAGGATACTGCCCACAAAAGTCAGATTTTCTTCCACTTTGCCTTCTCTGGCATCATTATTTATCTCATTAATGTAGTCACTACTGGTTCCTCTGCAGCTTTTTCCTAAGATTGACCACTTGTTCTATGGCTTAGCTGTTTTGACATCATCTTCCCAGGTGAGTTGTCACCTCATAGGCTTTGCCATACAATAAACTTGCTGTCCTATTTCACTTCTGGGTTCTGTTAATGTCTCTGCTTCTTTCATTGTTTATTTGACCCATGTCTGCTTATGTACTGTTCACTTTTTCCCCTTAAACATCTGGCACATTGTTGGTTTTGATACCTACATCCTAAGATTCAGTGACCAAATGGATCGTCTTTTTACTTTTCAGGGATACAATAGTCACTGTGCCTGAATTTCTTCTCTGGACAGATTATTGGTGATGGATCAAAATATTAGACAAAGAAACAGCAATTGGGATAATTGGTTGGCTTCTGCTCTCTTCTCTTTCCGCCTCAAGGTAATCTTTTTGGTTCATTTATTTCTAAAAATTTACTGGCATCTTTTGTTTTAAAATCACTTTGATTTCTGAATATATTCCTCCTTCCTCTCTATCCAAGGCAGGTTATTTATCTTAAATAAATATTAACAGTTGGCTGGGCACCAAATATAATGAATTATTACCCCATATCACAGTTATATGTTCTCATTCTACTTAAAATTTAGAGCTCAAAAAAGAGTTGAAGCCAAAAGCCCTAAATTTACCATAAGAACAAATTCAAACTTTGGAAGTAGAATTTGTAAGCTTAACTATAAACTCAATCAATCATTGTCTTTCAACTGGAAAGGAGCTGACATGTGGACATGTTCTAGAGAGCGGTATGAAAATAAGGCATCAGGTCATAGGTTTACAGAGAGAAAGTGTTGAGGTACCTTAGGGGTCACTGAGTGAAAAACATTAATTTTAAAGATTAGGGAATTTACAGATTAAGAAACTGAGGTGAAGTGATATTAAACAATTTTACTCAGGTCACTGAAGAGACACTAAAAAATCATAAATCACAGAATACTTCTTTGTGTAAATCTTACAATAAAAAGCATCATAGCTGAAAGTTATAAGGCCAACCGTCATAATGAATGACATTTACATAGGAATTTACTGTCTTATATAAATCTCAAAATAATTCTGTACTATCTTATATTTGTATTATATCATCTTATATCTGTATTATCCCATTTCAGAAATGGGGAAAGTGATGCTCAGAAAGGTTAAATGACTTTTCCATCATCGTATAGCTACTCTGTCAGAGGCAGGTCTTGAATCCAGAATTTCCTGAATCTCAATCCAGCACTGTATCCATTATACTACATGGGTTCAATTTACTATTCCAAAATATGGCAAAGACTAACTCAAGAGGTGACAGGTATGCTTCCTGCTGCCAGCCTAGTCTCCCAACTGAGATGTGGAGAACTTCTAGGGCAAAGTACAACCCTCCCTTTAACTTCAGGTCTCTTATCTCCTGTTTGGACTGTACTCTGAGGGTAGAGGATCTCCACTTAGTCATGAACATCCTCATACCTGGTCACACCCTTCCCATCGCAGCGACTCTACAGTCTTGTAGATCATCATCCAAAACCATTCCACACCCCTTACCACTCAATTCCTCATTCCCATCCCCCTCAACACTTCCACCACAATGTCTCATCCTAACTCCACCTAATCCTTCCACTGTGCCCTCTGGAATGCCTGTTCCATAGACAACAAACCCCACTTATCTTAAATCTATTCCTGTCCCACTCCTTCAGTCTATAAGCTCTCACTGAAATCTCACTTTCCCTGATGATACAGCCTCCTTAGCCACTCTCTAAGTATTGACTTCACCTTTACTCATTCTCCTGGGCTCAGTGGTCAAGGCAGGTGGAGCCAAAACATTCCATCGCCATTTCCAGGTTCTCCCCCTTCCTCCATTATTCAGTAAACAATCCTCCTTTGAGGTTCATGCTATTTATATCTACCACCCAATAAATTCCTGGTAGCTGTTGCCTATAGACACCTTCTCTCTCCCCCTTTCCTTCCTCAATGAGTTTGGCATTTGACTTAAAATTTTTCTCTCTTTTCCCACTCCTGCCCTCATAAATACTGATTCTCCTTCAAATCCCCTAACCATTCAAAGCTGCTCGATCTATTCACCACTCGTGAGCTACTCTTCCACCCCACTTCAGTCAGATGCAAAGATAGTCATAACCTTGATTTTGCCATCACCCACAAATGTACCACCACCTCCATGTTCAAGAATTCCAAAATTCCCTTACCTGACCATAATCTATTGGGTTTTCACCTCTCACTCTGCCTTACCTTATACAACTATATTTTCATCCGCACTGTGATCTCTAATCCTTCCAAATGACCTTTCAGTTCTCTTTCAGGACATCTCCTTTGTACTAGCCACTCTCTCCTCTTCTGCCATATTGACTCCCTAGTGAATCAATTCAACTCTATACCATGCTCCTCTTTTGAATCCCAAGCCCAGGGGTGGAGAACCTGCAGCCTCCAGGCCACATGTGGCCTTCTAGGTCCTTGGGTACTGCCAAACTTCACAGAACAAATCCCCTTAATAAAAGGATTTGTTCTGTAAAACTTGGGCTCAGTCAAAGGGCTGGGATCTAGAAGGACACATGTGGCCTCGAGGTTGCAGGTTCCTCATCCCTGTCCCAAGTGCAATAAACTCTAGTAGCTCTCTATCGCTCCAAGATCAAATACAAAATGCTCTGTTTGGCATTCAAAACCCTTCATAACCCATTCCTCCCCCCACAAACTTTCCAGTCCTCCCCAATATTCCTTGATCCAGTGACACTCTCTCCTGGTTGTTCCACAAAAAAGACATTTCCATTTCTCCACTCTGGGTATTTAATCTTGCCTGTCCCCCTATGCTCCCTGGCTTCCTTTAAGTCCCAACTAAAATCCCACCTTCTACAGGAAGTCTTCCCTAACACCTCTAAAGTCTAGTGCTTTCCCTTTTAAATTTATTTCCTAATTATCCTGTATATAGCTTGCTTTGTATATATTTGTCTGCATGTTGTCTCTCCTATTAGTTTGTAAGCTCTTTCAGGGTAGGAATTGTCTTTTGATTCTTTCTGCATCGTCAGAGCCAACACTGCCTGGCACATGGTAGGTACTTTAAAAATGTTTATTGGTTGATTGATTTTAATAGTCATTTACCCTCTCTAGGCCTCAGTTTATAATATGTGTAAAATGAGGATTGGATATGATTTCTAAGCTCCTCTCTGCTATAAATTTCTATAATTTTGTGAGTAAATAAAGAGGAAAGAGGCCAGTCTACCATATTATTGAAGTATCTCACAATGAAATTTTGAAAAAAAAAAGTTGACAATACACATATTTACCCCAATTAATTCCTACAAAAAAGTAGTTTAATCTTAAAAAAAAAAATCTAGGGCCCTACATCAGTAAATTATAATTGGTATTATACCATTTGTACATAAATATATTTAAATCCTTTAAAACAATATGTTGTCTTAAGTAGATCATATATTTTCTTGGTGATCGTTACAAAAATATTAATTTTGTAAGCAACAATTTCAGAGAGAAATGGGTGAACTGAAGCACAGTCCACACTCCAATTAATATAGCTTCCCAATTATTGGACTTTAATTAAAACTGATAGCATTGGTCCACACAAATATACACATATATATGTTTTCATAACTATGCCAAAGATAAGTCAATAATTTGTCTAAAAATATTATTCTGTTAAACCATCAACCAGGTCTAAAATTAAGTGTGCTAAATGAATGAAATCGGAGAAGTAGAAATTGGTGTAATTATGGTCATGTGAATGAATGCATAATTAAAACCAAAACACCCAAATGCACAAATTATACCTCTCTATCACATAATCAACATGATTAAAAATAAGGCTATGCTGGCTATGTAACATTGTACTTGCTGTTTCATGTCGTCATAGACAATTTATACAATATTTCAGATTTAAATGCACTCTGTGATTACAAAAATTACCCAAATAAGAGAACAGAAAAAATACAGAGGGAAAAACATCAGTTCCCCTAAATTTCACATTCTCTGAAGTATTTTGGTATCCCTTAAGGATGATGAAAGGGCAGCTAGGTGGCACTGTGGGGGATAGAGCCTTAGACCTGGAGTCAGGAAGACTCCTCTTCCCGAGTTCAGTCTTGGCCTCAGACACTAGCTGTGTGACCCTGCACAAATCACTTAACCCTGTTTGCCTCAGTTTCCACATTTGTAAAATAAGCTAGAAAAGGAGGTGGCAAACCACTCCAATATCTTTGCCAGAAAAACTCAAATGGGCTCACAGTCAGACACAACTGAAACAACTGAACAAAGGATGATAAAAGATTCAGTTCATATTCATTCATTCAATACATTTTTTTTTTTTTTGGAGACTGGGTCTTCTTTTCTGCCTGGGCTCAAAGTGCAGTGGGAAGGCCTAATCCTAATACTGATAGGCACTGAAACTTTGAAATGCTATTTTTCCCAACCTGGGCAAGTTCCGCTTAAAGAAAGCCTGCTAGCCTTTGTTCCCAGGGTCTCACCATTTTAGTGCCAGACTTAGTACAAATGCCAAATAGGCTTAGCCCACTGCAGAATAGAACCCCTGTGCTCAAGTAATCCATCAGCCTCATCCCACACCATCAGCAGAGATTAAAGGCTTTAAATGTGTGCCATCCACAAAGCCTCAGGCTAGGCACTCAGGAAGATACAAAATTTAGTTTTTTTCTCTAAAGAAGTATATATTTTAAGAAGATAGAAAATCAATGCAGGTGATTTCTTTTGGGGGGCATCTGTGGCTTTTTTGGTGGGAGGAGGCTGCTCAATCTAGACCTCTAATTTTATTAGTGTAGGAGACTATTAGTGGGGACCCTCCCTTTACCAATGCAGATATGCAACTGTTGTATTTTTGAGTAGTCTGTAAACAGCCTTTTACTATCAGTTGTCTATAAGTCATGTTGCCTTAAAACCTTGTAAGAAAATAATGCACCTCTCAAAAATGGACCAAGATGGTAAAACTCTGATGGTATTCAGAATGCTCAAATATCCAGCCCCACAGTGAAACAAGGGCAAGCTAGGTGGTACAGTAGATATCGTGCCAGGCTTGCTGTCAGGAAGACCTGTGGTCAAATCCAGCCTCAGACACTTACTGACTGTGTAACCCTGGGAAAGTCACTGTTTGCCTCAGTTTCCTCATCTGTAAAATGAGGAATGTAAAATGAGCTGGAGAAGGAAATATTAAACTACTCCAATATCTTTGCCAAGAAACCCCCCCAATGGGATCATTAAGAATCAGATACGACTGAAAAACAGCTAAAGAACAATGAATTGAAAGTTAGCTGACAATGAAAGGCTACACTCCTGTCTGTACTTGTGAAATAGCAGACTGGATTTAACTGTCTTCAGTGGAAATATCCCAAATGGCTACAAGATGTGGTATTTCCCTGTGACATTCAAGTCAATGAGGCGGTGAATAGATTAACCCTGACCCATGAGCAGTAATACTTAATGACATTAAATTAAAATACATTTTCAGTATTGCTAAACAGAAAGATTAAGATGATAAAGATGATTTTATTGAGGGAAATAAAATTTCTTAGGGATAGAATTCAGCTTTTGAGCCAATAATTACTTGTGTGGAAAAAAAAATAAAGGAGCTCTCTTATGCACTGCCCAGGAGGTCAGGAACATACATATTCCTCAGTCTCCTCTTATTAGCAAAAGAAATAACAAAAATGAACCAGAAATCTGGATTTTATTAAAAAAGCAAATTCATAAGAGTTGAATTGGGCCTTAAACATGGTGGAAACCCCTCTTTTCTAAAGATGAGGGAAACTCCACAGGGCCAGTAACTTGCTCAGGATCACCAAGGAAATGAATATAGTCTTAGTGCTGGTATTCCAACATAGGCTTTCTGAATTCTAATCTAGCAGTCCTCCCAATCCAACAGTCCATCTGTACAGTAAAAATCTGGCTACTTGGTGAGGGGACAGAAGATTCACAATTCTGGCTAAGCAAGAGAGATACCCCCGCCCTCAAAAAAAAAAGGCCACTATAACAATTTTTTAATTGCACAAAAGAAAATTGAAGGAAATATGAGAAGCATGTAATAAGAAGTGTCGTTTGAAATGTGAAGAATTTATTGCACACTTTAAAAAAAAGTAAGTAGTATAAAATGGAGATTCATGATGGTTTGATATGGAATGTTCATTTTGTGAATTATGGAAATCTGCAAAAATTTGTGTACATGAAAATGGAAATACGTGTATATGATACAGAAATGCTCTTTTGATGATGTTTTTATGTTCAGAATAAAAGGAAAAAATTTTTGGCTAAGAATTAATTCACAACTGTTTTTTAAGGATATACTGTGTGAGAATCACTTTGCTATGTATGAAAGGGAATCAAATATAATTAAGACACAGTCCTTGCTCTTGTGGAATTTAAAGTTGAGCAAGTTGTTAATGGTAAACAGAAATATGTAATGTTAGGTAATTATGATGCAAAATAAGAAAAGCCTTAAGATCTGCAGCTTTGACTATACAAATTAAATCCCAAACCTATAGACTATAAGTGATCATAATGACCTTAAGTTATCAAGAAAAGGTTAATTATATTTAATTTACTTTGTATACTAATGTAGGAAGGTGTATGTTTTGGAAATCTAGCTATCTGACCTCATTATATTTCATATTCTTAAATACTAATTATATTATGATCAGCACTATATTTACTTGTATATGCAAGAATTTATATAGTATGCTAAGGAAAGGTGAGTAAAAGTTATAGTTAATTCCCATGGATATAATGGGGGGGGGGGGTAACAGAAACCCAGAAATTCTAAGCAGGTTCACTATCAATTTCACTCAAAAAGCATTCTTAAGCATTATGATGAGTCCAACAGAATTCAAAGGCAAAAACAAAACAGTTTTTATCCTCAGCTAACTAACATATGCTAATAAATACAAAGGGATTTCAGGAGGAAGACAGCCATTACAAGTGAGGCAATCAGAAAAGACTCCATCCAGGAGGAAGTATAACCTAAACTGAGACTTGAAGGAAATAAAGGATTTTAAGACGGTGGAAGGGAATACGCATTTATTAAGCACCTACTATATGCCAGGCACTGCGCTAAGCACTTTTTACAAATATCTCAATTAATTTTCACTACAATTATTATCTTCATTTTACAGATGAGGAAACTGAGGCAAACAGAGGTTAAGTGACTTGCCCAGTTAGTAAGTGTCTGAGGCCCAGCCCTCTATCCAACAGCACCACCTGGCCACCTAAGAGAAAGCAGTCAGGAGGGAGCAAAACCTCAAAAAAAGGGGTATGTAAGAACTAAATGGGCAGCTGGGTGATGCAGTGGACTGAGTGCTGGGCCTGGAGTCACAAAGACATCTTCCTGAGTTCAAATCTGGCCTCAGACACTTACTAGCTGTGTGACCTTGGACAAGACACTTAACCTTGTTTGCCTCAGTTTCCTCCTTTGTAAAAATGAGCAAGAGAAGGATATAACAAATTACTCCAGTATTTTGGCCAAGAAAACCCCAAATTGGGTCACAAAGAGTAGGACACGACTGAAAAATGACTGAACGACAAGAACCAAGTAAAGATATAAAAAAATGTTGCTCACTAGATTTGTAATCATTAAAAATTGCCAGACCATTAAAAAAGCAACAAACTCAAAAGGCCTGGAATGATTAGCTGAAATTTGGAAAAAATTAAGCGATTCATTCAAAGTCATAAAGTTAGTTAGTGGCAGACACAAAATTAGAAGCTAGGTCATCTCACTCTCAGTCCAGTTTTTTTTCCCCACTGTACAATGGACACCAAATTAATGATTCTTCACTAATTTTATTTTCTCAAAGATAGTTTTCCCTTAATAGATATCAAGTGCTGAGATGTATCAGTTTCTCTCAAAGGATATTTTATTGCTTGGAATTATGCTTTCGGAAATTACTGCCAGAATGTTTAACAAAATTCCAGGAAGCCCAGAGGCTTTCTGGGCAACTCATGTTCACAAAAGGGGAAGGAAATGTTTTCTCTTCTGGGAAGGCCCTGATTATTTAGTGATGGTTCCTTAAAAAGGTCAAGGAGAGGCAGCATGCTAAGCGGGCTCCGAGTGTTACCTCTTCTTCTCTCCTATATCCTTTATATTTTCTCTGAGACAGGAATGGTGGAAAAGGGGAAGGACTATCCATTTCCCACACAGTATTTTTGTGGAGCTTCTGCTCAGGCTCACCCTTTATTTTTACTGTTGGAGCCTGCTGCTGTGTGCTAGGTGGTATGAGAGATAAAACCCTGGGCCCAAAGTCAGGAAGACCCAGGTTAAAATACAACTGCAGACACTAACCGTGGGTAAGTCACTTTAATCTCTGCTTGCCTCAGTTAATAACAACCCTACCTCACAGGGTTGCTGTGGGGATCAAATGAGATAATGTTTGTAAAACACTTAGCGCAATGCCTGGTACATAGCAGAAGCTATAGAAATGCTTACTCCTCTACCCTTCCCCTTTTCTCAACACCATGAATAAACACGATGAATCTGAATTTGAATTAAAAAATACACTTTTCTTTGCTTCTACCATATATTGGTAAAGTGTTTTGTTTTGTGAGGGGGTTACATCTATGCAAATCATTTTTGTTAGTGTGACTAATACATTTAAACTTCAGTAGCTTTAAAAAAAATCCCCAGAATTTCTAAGGCTGATTAAGATCTTGAAAGCACAATTTTCCCAATCACTAAAGAAAGAACTGTTGAAAAATAATTTTCCTACCCCACTTCTGTATAATGCTTTGTAAAAAAAAAAAATCTTTTACCTAGTTATCTCAATTGACATAACAATCCTGTGAAGTAAGAAAGGCAGGCATCGTGTTGATTTTCATTTCTTTTCTTTCTTTTCATTTTCAAAGAGGAAGAAACCAAGGCTTTGATAATGTAAGGAAGTTGCTTGAAGTTATATGAACAATAAGAGACAAGGCAAGACAACAAGCCTTCATTTAGCACTTACATTAGGACAAGAATCTAGTTCTTCTGTCTTTTAGTCCAATGTAATACCCTAGATCAGGGGTGAGGAACTTGCAGTCTCAAGGCCACATGTGGCCCTCTAGGTCCTCAAGTGTGGCCCTCTGAACCTGAACTTCACAGATTCAAAGGGCTGCACTTGAGGACCTAGAAAGCCACATGTGGCCTTGAGGCCGCAGGTTCCTCAACCCTGCCCTGGGCATTGAGTGACTAGGGTGTTGCTTTTCCCCAAATTTTACCATTGTTAACATTATTCCTAAACCAAAAATCTTCAAAGATTTAACAAGTTTTCATTTCATGCTTCCACCTGGGAATCTCCTAGAATGTGAACTCAAACCTTTCCAGACTATAAATGATAGCTTTAGGGCCCCTAATTCTTAAAATATTTGATGAAGAATCTGGGGTGAATGGACTACTGAATCAAGAGAGTCATTTTCATGGTAGAATAGGTTCTTGTTCATGTTGCTCTCTGATTTTATAACTAATATAATTTCTGTCTTGATAAAGATTGATTTGCTTAAAAAGAGCCATTCTTACAAGAAGATGGAGATCCTAAATTTAAGCCTTGTCTCTTTCAACTACTGCATCTGCCCAGAGTACTTGAAAGCCAGGCATCAGTAACAATAAATATTTCCTCAAAATGGTTTTAGTAACTAATTGTCTAATGGTGATTGTGTAGAAAGGAAGGGAAAACGATTCACTGATGGGAATAGCTGTGTCCATTAGCCATAGGAGAAAAGCAAACAGGACCTTAATGGAACTATCTGCATTAAATTTTTTTAAAGAAAATTTTGCAGTGAATATTATTTAGTGTCAATTCAACCTAACCTTGAACAGCTAAGATAATGGATCATATCTAGAGCCAGAACCAGCACCAAAGTAAGCTAAATAGTGATAAACTTAATGTAATAAGGCAAATGAAGAATGAACTTAATCTATAGCAGTGATTTCATACAACAAACATTTATTAAGCACTTTCTATATGCAAACTATCCTGGAACAGAAATATCTAGTGTCCTTCCAAGGGGCTAATGCAAAATTTTCAAAAATTTCTAAAAACATAATTCTCTTTAATTATACATACACACATATACACACACATATGCACTTTCACATACACGCATATGCTACATGTGTCTTTTCTGGAAAGAGTTGTAAAAATCAATTAATGATGGGATCTTAAAAAGTCCTCTCCCTCACTTTCCCCCCATGCTGGTAAGCACATTAATGAATGAAGAAGATTCCAAAGTTATTTGGTTTTGCCACTTTGGGTTAAGGGTCAGTTACCAAGAGCGGGTCAAGGAGGAAAAAGCGATTATACAACATAGCCTACTAAATCTGGGAAACATAAGCTCAATTTTCCATTCCATTAATCCAATAATGGTAAGTAATCTAGTAATGCCAGTTTATCAAAGGATTTTTCATCCAATTCAAATTTTCCTGAGAAGAATATGACACCAAAACTGTTATTCTTACGATGCATATAATGTGACTTTCTCTGAGGTTCTTCACCTTAACTTGGTGAACCAAGAAAGAATCATAGAACATTGAAAACCTTTAAGTATTACTGATTTTCGATTTAATTCCTAGCCTTGTTCTCAAAGAGGTGCTGTGTGTTGTTTTAATTCTGTCCAAACCAAGGGGGTATTCTTTAACCCACAGACATAGAAAACTTACATTAAACTGGGTCGATGCCACTGGGTAGTTCTGTTGTTGTGGTTGACATAGTAAGTTCTGCCTAAATTGTCAACTTTCTCTTCCCAACCAGGTGGCAGGGGAGGTGGAGGAAGCTCTTCTTGGTGCTGAGAAGCGGAGTCATTTGAATCAACAACTTCCCACCCATGCTGTAAAATAAAGTCAAATGGGTGATTAAAAGGTTAATTTAATTTTTGCTTCTAGGATAAGAAAGCAACATTACAGCTTTAAAAAAAAAAAACAACATACACACAACATGAAATCCACAATTAAGCCAACTGTCTAAAAATAATATCTGGTGTTTTTATACAAGGTCTAATTTTAAAGAAGCTATTAAGAATAATCAGTCAGCAAACAAGCTTTTATTAAGTGCTTACTATGTGTCAGGCACTGTGCTATGCACTGGAGATACGAAGAAAATAACAATCATGGGCCCTGCCCTTACAGAACTCATATTCTAATAATATACAAATAACCATGTACAAACAAAACATGTGGTGTAAGTGGAAGAAGATTCAAAGGGAAAGCTGTGAAGAAGATGAAAACAGGCCTACTGTAGAAGGTAGGACACGAGCCAAGTCTTGAAGGAAGCCAGGGAAGATAGGAGGTGAATGTGGGAAGGGAGAGCTTTCCAGGTATGGGGGACAACCACTGAAAAGATAGAGAAAGTAAGAAGATGGAGTGTTGTGTGTGAAGAAGCGCAAGAAGGCTAGTGTTACTGGAGACAAAGCGTAAGAATGCTGAAAAGGCTGGAAAAGGCAAGGCTGTAAAGGGTTTGAGATGCAAAACTGGGCATTTTACAATTGATCCCTACTGAACAGGAGGAGGAGAGACAGTGAGTATTTTATATAGTGCCTACTAAGGGCTTACAAATATTTCCTCATTTGATCTTCACAACTCTGAGAGGTAGATGCTGCTATTGTTCCTATTTTAAAATTGAGGATACTGAGGTAAATAGAGGTTAAGTGACTTGCCTAGGGTCACACAGCTCGTTAAGTGAAGACTCAAGTCTTCCTGACTCTAGGCCCAGGACTCTATCCACTATGTCACCTAGCTACCTTGATCAGGAGGGTGACAGTCAGCCAGACAGTTTAGGAAAATCACCTTGGTAGCTCAGTGGGGGATGGACTGGAGTGGGTAGACCAATGAGAAGGCTCCTGCAGCAGTTCAGGCAGGAGGTGATGAGGGTCTGCACTAGGGTGGTTGTGTGAGTATAAAGAACAAGCTTGTATTTATGAAAGATGTTAAGGTAAAAATGACGAGACTTGAGGACAGACTGGCTACGAAAGGTGAGTTAGAGTGAGGGGTCAATGGCGAAGCCAAAGTGTGCAGCCTGAGTAAGTCAGAAGACGGCAAAGCCCTCCACAGTGATAGAGACATTCAGAAGGGGGGATGCTTTGACAGGGGCGTGTTTTGAGTTTGAGATGCCTATGTGGATTCTAGTTTGAGATGTCCAAAAGGCAATCTGTGATGTAGGAACAGAGCTTAGGAGAGAGCCCAGGCCTGGAGATACAGATCTGGGGGTCATCTGGAGATAGGAGATATGATGAGATGACCAAGTGAGAACCACAGATGGAGAAGAGAGGAAGTCCATGAGTGGATCCTTGGCAGACACTCATGGTGGCTGTGGTGTAAGTGGAAGGTAATTCAGAGGGAAGGCATTAGGCATGAAGAAGATGAGAACAGGTCTGTTGTAGAAGGTGGGATGTGAGCAGTCTTGAAGAAAGCTGGGGAAAATAGAAGGTGAATGTGGGAAGGGAGAGCATTCCAGTTATGGAGGACAGCCCAGGAAGATCCAGCAAAGGAGACCAAGAAAGAACAGTCAGTCAGGTAAGAGTAGAGTCAAAACCCAAAATGTGTAGAGTTTTAAGTAGAAGAGGGTGATCAACCATATCAGTGCTGAAGATCAATCAAGAAGGATGACGATGAAGGAAAAGGCCATTTTATCTGGCAATTAAGACAATGTCGGTAATTTTGTGGAGGGCAGTTTCAGTTGAATGATGATGAATCCAGAAACCATATTGTGGGCAGTTTAGAGAAAGTGAGAGGAGAAGTGAGGGTATCTACTGTAGATGGATTTTTCAAGGAGTTTAGCAAAGAAGAGTAAGAGATATGTTATGGAAGTCAGCAGGGGTGGTAGGGAGGGTTTTTAATGATGGAGAAGTGAGCGTGTTTGAAAACAGCAGAAGCAACAAGGAGAGAAAGATTAAAAATAAGTGAGAGTATGAGGATGATAGAGGAGGGCAATCTGTTGGAGAAGATGGGATGGAATGAGATCAAAGGTGTGTATTGATGGGGCTGGCAAAAAAGATAAACATGAAAGACAGAGGTGAAGGGAAGATAGTGGGGAAAGACATCTAAGTGATGTGAGATGAGAAAGAGGGGAGAAGAATGGACAGAGTAGTGGAAAACCTTACCTCTCCAAAAAAAAACCAAAAAAAAAAAAACTGAGGCCATTTGAAGGGAATTTTGATGAGGAGGGATTGAGGAGAGATGAGAGTGTATGAATATGTCCTGTGGTAAGTGGGATAATAAATTGATTAAAGAGGTGAACAATGATTGTCTTACTGAAGTGAGGGCCTGGTTGAGATTATGAAACACAAATTTGTAGTAATTTTAGAACTGAAAGGAACCATCTAATCTAGGAATTATCTAATCTACTTCCTTCATTTTATTGAAAAGAGCAGTGACTTCCTTGACCTCACACAGACAACAAGGGGCAGGGCTAAGGCAAGACCGCAGGTATTCTGATGGGTTTACTTATGACTTAACTCAACAAAATACGATTTTAATAAATTTCTACAGGCTCTGAAGGTCATCCCAAAAGAGAAGTGCCAGAAATGTTTTCAGTAATAACAGCTTCATTAGAATAAGTGGAATAATAATAAGAAGGATCTTCCAAGGTAATAATAAGAAGAATCCTCCAAGATGACTATTTTGAAGTATTTTAAAGTAATTGTATGTTGTTGTTTAAAAAATTATTCTCATTATTTTATTGTTGTACCATGTGTGTGACTTTTCATTTGAAGGCCTATATGGCATTCATCAGAGCTTCACTAACATGACACTCATGGGTTTATTTTATGATAATTATATATATTCTAACATCTTTAAATGATGAATGAAAAGGTAAATAAGACCCTCATTTTGCACATGTCAGCAATTTGCCTAAAATCTTACTGTGGGCTAAAAGGGATCAGTGGTAAGGCCAGGAATAGATGGACTCCAAGCCCAATATATTTTTTTTTCTAGGTAAGGAGCTACCACACTCGTGGCTGGTTTTTTAGGGAAATGGCACCCTCCTGCAACTGGCTTCATTCCTGGAACCAGATATAGGTTGGGAACTGATGCTCATCTCCTTTTATTCTAGTGACATTGCCCCTATACAATCAGACTGCCTTGTCTTAGAGCTAAAATTACATTTTACAATACATATTTTCAGCATTAAGTATTCCTTTCCTAATATCCCAGAGTAAAATCACTGTAAAATTATTAATATGTTGGTTACCGCCATCAGACGAGTAGAAGAGTGTAAAAAATTACTGGATTTAAAATAATAAATGAAAATATGCTGATGTGCTTATGCTGTCTTGAAATTCAGAGCTGCCTACCACCCACTTGTTCATTTTTTTCTTCATATACTATACATAGAGATGAAAGTTTGTGAGTGAAATATTGCCCAAAACTTGGCTTTTCATTCTGAGGGGTGTGTTAATGTGCCCATAACACATTATTCACATAATACAACAGCTGCACACAAATGGCAGACCAAGTAATAGTTAGGCCTTGATTAACATCCACTGTCAGAAGCAGCGGAATAATTGCCTAACAAAATAGAACTGAGAGAGTCTTTTCAAGATGTAAAAGCACAGAAAAAGGTAACTGCTCTGAGTTGAAAATAGAAAAGCATTGGTGGACCCACCCTATTCTTCCTCACCAAATCCTCTCATTCCTCTCCTGCCCTGCCACCTCCCCCCCCAAAAAAGGAGAAAGAAGAAAAATTTATCAGGACAGTTAATGCCAAAAGTGGTTATTTCTAGGGAAAGGTCATCTAATGCATTCTCACGTGTGGGTGCCAAATGAAAAAGAAACTTGGGAGAGGTTTTCTAATGCTTCTAGCCACTCTGAATGAATCTCAAGGGCTAGAGGGGATTTTAAAAGGCATAAATCTTCAAGTCATGATGGAATTAAATGAATAGAGTAGCTTTCCAAAACCCTTATAGTGGTGGGAAGGAGCAAAACCTGGGTAATCCTATCTTAAAAAGGAAAGAAATTCATAGTAGAACTATTCAATTGTTCATGGTAGCTATATTAAAATTTAAAAGTTAACTCATCTTTACAAAATAAAAGGGATATTGGGTTTTAAAAAATAATATTCGCAGTCAAGATTGCATTTTATTTCTTTCAGATAGAGCAATACAGAGATACTAAGGAGATAACATATCAAAATGCTTTGAAATTTAAAAAGCTCTCTAAATGTAAGCTACTTTTATGAATATTATTATCTGGTACCATGTGTGATTGGTCAAACAGCAATATTATCTAATATAAATATATATTTTCTTTTATTTTTTTAATTTTTTTTTCTTTTTCTTTGGTAGTCACAAAAAACTTATTGACTTCACTGGTACAAGCAACCGAGTAAACTTGATGAAGTTTTGAAATTCTTTGAAGTCCAAAGGGGTATTGTCTAAACTCAAGATTTAGTCATTTGGTCAGATATGGCTCACTATGCTTTTATGTTCCCTTTATCTCCAATAGCAACAACTACTAGCATTTGTATGGAACCTGAAGGTTTTAAAAGCACTTCACAGGTATTATATGGGCAGCTAGGTGGCTCAGTAGATACAGTGCCAGGCCTGGGGTAAGGAAGACTCATCTTCCAACCTCGGACACTAGCTGTGTGACTCTGGGCAAGTCACTTAACCCTGTTTGCCTCAGTTTCCTCATCTGTAAAATGAGCTGGAGAAGGAAATACCAAACCACTCCAGTATCTTTGCCAAGAAAACCCCAAACGGGTCATGAAGCATCAGATACAACTGAAACGACTGAACAACAACACACGTATCACTTTATCACTTATGACTTGATCTTTGCAACAACCTGTGAAGTAGCTGTTACTATCTTCATTTCACAGGTCATAAGACTGAGGCTGGCAGAGGTTTACATATAGTAAGTGTGTGAGGGAAGACATGAATTTGGGTTTTCATGACTCCAAGTCCAGCACTGAATCTACTATACCACAAACATATTAACAACGCAAGAATACAACATAAAATCTTACAGATGCAAGCAGTTCTCAAATTTCTTCACCCCCAAGTTCTATACTTAACAACACTTCTTTATGTTTTATAAACAACCCAGGTTACAATGAACTGTCATATATCCTCATTACTATGCCTGAACATGGTAGCCACTGTTATTTCTGATACAGACAGGTGCCAATAAGGTTTGTTCAAATTCCTGAAATAAAGTGCTCTGAAGAAACTTTAAATTCACTTTAGCTATTTTATTATTTTTAAACAACAACAGAAGGGTCTTACCTCTAAATCTTCCCTCTGATCATTATTTTCTTCATCCTGTCCTCCATTCTTTGGCATATATGCCATTTTCAATCGTAAGAAGCCTTTTACCCGGGATTTATGACTACATTATAGGGAGAAAAGACAAGTTACCAAAGGTTTTGGCACAACTGTGCTTTTTGTGGAATATATTTATATGCATGAAAAAGTAAAATTTAAATAAACTGAAATCTGCGTACATGCAAAATAACAAAAACAAGCCCTCACCTTCTGGGTCGGAGGAGGAAATCCTTAAAAGTATAGGGCCGTTCCATGGTTGGGTCTTCAGTCTATAAACGTGAAAAGCAAATTAGGTTTGAAAACTGACAGTCTTTATATTTTTGATCGTAAATTTTCCCACTATAAAACATGGTTGGTTTCCCTACATCTAGAAATAATAGCCAAGCCCTCACAAGGAGACTACCTAGGGTAGATATATTAGTATCACCACTGACATCACTTATTTGAAGTCCTAATATCAATTCCAACTGAATTGTACATAAAATGCCAGGTGCAATTTATAACTATAGGATACAGATCGCAATATAACACAAATGATAAACTTCAGCATTTTAGTGGCCAATAACAAACTATCATGCCTAGTTGCCATTAATGCTGCTTTGGGTAACTTCCAACTTCTCAATTTCTGCTGATGGCAGTAATATCCTCCCTGTTACCAAGGGTCTAAGATTTAAACATAATCCCTCTCCTTCATATCTCACATCCAATCAGTTGCCAAATCTTGTCAACCGTACTTCTACAAACTTGGATCTGTCCCCAACTTACAATACTTCTCACTTACAATATTTCTACCTTAGTTCAGATGCCCATCACCTCTTGCCTTAGACCAATATAATTGTGTAACTGTAACTATTCTTTCCCTTGTTTCCAATATCTTCCATCTCCAATCCATCCACCATGCAGTTCCCAAAATAATCTTCCTAATGCTCAAGTCTGACCACACCATTATACTGAAAGAGACTGCAATGTCACCACACCCAAGCAAATGGTTTCATGATGCACTGTGACCAACAAAATGTATGATCCAGTAGACAGTCTTTTGGGGATGAGCCTCTAACATTGAGGTAGGCTGTTCTTTTGAGAATCACTGGATCTACACACCAAGACTTTTCAGTTTAATAGAACCAATTAGAGGTTTTACCCCATGGGAATAGATAGCCTCTGAGAAGCAAGAATCACCCATATCCCATGAAGAAACATCAAAAAGTAGGACTTTAGTCAAGGCCCCTCCAACACTAAAAGGAATAAATGTCATTTAACAAGAATTCAGAATAGTTTTCTCAGAATCTGAGCAAAAAAATGCATCAGAAACAAATGGGGAGCTAACATACAAAATAATATAAATATTCAACCTATGTATTAGGTTAACATCTCTCTTGCACTCCTCAACTAGAACCTGATTAGAACATAATATGGAGCCAAATGTACTAAGTTCTTCCTGTTTATTTAAATTAATTATGTGGAAGAGCTGATAAATAGTAGTATATAATAGCATAATGGAATTATAAAGCTGGAAATGATCCTAGAGATTATAGAGATCAATTTTCTTATTTCCTCTCAGGCAACTAAAGCCAAAGGAGGTCAAATGACACACATTGGAGGGACACTCATGTTAGCACAATTGCCAAGGGACAATGACAAAGTTTGGAGCAGTAAGGTAGATCAGAACTATGTTAAGAAGAGCATCCAGCCTCTTCCATCCCTACTGTGCCATGATGGGCAGTATATGATGGGGATGTTTAAAGAACAAGAAGAATGAAACGGAGAGTTAACAGTTAATAGCCTGGCCACTACTGTGAAACCTCTGTGGCAGATTTCAGTTGTCTGTGAACAGTGATTCAGACCCAGGTAGACTTTGGGATTCCAGAAGGGTATATCTGAATTGCCACAAGCTTAGAGATCTCTCTGTATATCTCCGCTGGCAACAATGACTGTTTCTCTGAATATCTCTAATAGTACAATGACCCTTAGGAAGGTGCTAAGAGCGCCAAGAGAATTCTGTTAGACTGAGGACTGCCTGCTACAGTTAAAAACTGCAGTTGGCAGTAAATCTACTATACTTTAGTCATTGTATCTAAGTCTAACATGCTGTGTTTATTTCTGTCTCTGTGGGCATCTGTCTTGTGTACTGTGGCTCTGCTTGGTAGCTACTGACTGGAGGGGTCAGCTTTCTGGCAAAAAGACCGTTAGAGACAGCCAAGGGTTGTATTTCTGATATGGCAAATGAGACTCTGAGGCCTCATCAACCTTGGGGTATGTTTGGGAGCTCCAGACATAGCGCACAGTAGCAAAGCTAGTATTAGACCCCAGCCTACTAGTTGTTTTTTTTTTTGTCCTATACTATACTCATCATTACATAAACTATTGTTTTGTGTTGCAAGTAGGAAGGAGAATAGGACAAGTAGGAAGTTATAAGTAGGAAGGAGAATAGAAGGAGACTAGAATTCAAGATGTAATCTCTTTCATTGAGATCTTCCTGTCCTCTCTCTTAAAGAACCTATGGGTGGTATCCCTTACCACTATCTAGAAGCTATCCAGAATCAGCTGCTATACTTCTTAATCAGGCTGAGAGCAGTGACTTCTATAGCACTAAGCTCTGTCCATGCCCTGAGCTGTGATTACTCGTGCTGGCTAGAAAATGCCTAAGTACAACAGAGAGGCACTAGTTTCAGAAACTAATCTCAAGAGAAAGGAAAAATGAGATGAATACTTCCTGTCATGTCTGGATAAAGCCAGATAATTTATTATCTCTCCTCATGCCCCAGTTTCTTGGGAATCAAGGGAGAGGTTACTGAAAAATGGGACAATAATAAAGAACAAAGAATTGGGACATAGAAAGCCTGGCTAGAAATACAGAAGAGTATTAAAACATTTGGACTGGAATTTTGGGAGTAATTGATATTTATAAGCCAAACTTCAATTTACAGCTGAGATTTCTCTTACCTTTCTAAAATGGGAGTAAGACTTTGTCTGATTTTTTCTCTCATCCTACCTTCCATTCCTCACTAAAGTATAAGAAATATTTCCCTAAAATTCAGACAATTTATCAAAGGGCCTCATTTAAAAACTTTTTTCCATCACATAAAAAACAGGTCAGTTAAAACCTCCTTACCGGGAGATGACTAAGAGGAACGTCCACCTGTCCAAGGAAGTCGTCTCTTGTCTGTGAATAAAGCAGAGAAAGAGCATTGAGTTTGTCAGTCATGTATCGATGAAATAGCAATATTTCAACATTTCAAAAGGAGAATATAGAAAAGGAAGGAAAAGAGAGAGGTAGGGAAGAATCAAAATCAGATGAACCAGAATTGCTATAGGGGAGGTGGTAAGATGCAAATAGGAATGAATACAAATATTCCAACAATTCTAAGGAGCAGTTATAACTATTTCCAAACTTTAGAAATTTCATTTGGTGTTTATCACCATATAATATGCCACTGAACCGTTGAGGTGGCATTGAGAGAAATGGGATGAATCTTAGGATGGACCAATTCAAGATTATGTGAAGTTGGGTGGGGAGTTAGAATTGGACTTGGTTGAAAAATCTTAAAATATTTCTTTGGTAGTTGGACCCATGATTTCATTTGTATAGGTGAAGGAAGTCTCACTGGTGAAGGAGTTTCTCTGCCAGTGCACATCAACATCCTTCTCTGTAACTACAACCTTACAGAGTCTTTGAGGGACTGAGAGGTTCAGTGATTAGCCACTAAGGTCACACAGGCAGGATGTGTCAGAACTGGGACTTGAACTGAAGTCTTCTTTATTCCAAAACAACTTTTGGAGCAGCCACTACATCACAGAAGGGTCAAAAGGTGATCCTTTTCTAAAAGCTCTAAAGGATATAAAGTAATGAAAACATGCTATTCTTCCCAGCTTTTAAGGTCGTGATTTCCACACTTTCTAGGGGATGCTTGCTCAATTTGCCCATCTTCTCTCCCTACCCATACCACCATTCCATGTTACATTGCAGATAGAAGAGAGAATGAAAGCAAGCAAGAGCAAATAAAAGAGAGAGACAGATAGATAAAGACAGAGAGAGAGACAGAGACGCACAGAGAGATTGGAGGGTAGACCCACGATTCCTTCACTATGGGGAACTCCAAATGTGAAAAATCCCTCCACTTATCCAGATGGACAATTGTTCTGTAAGTTACAACCTTATAAACCTGTCTCAGGCACACAACTATAATGTGCCAGAGACAGGACTTTTTATGACTCTGGGACCAGCTTTCTATCCATATCATACTCTTGGACTATATAAATGGGTGTGTGTGTGTGTGTGTGTGTGTGTGTGTGTGTATGCATATATATACACATATATATGTATATGTATATATATGTATGTATATGTATACATACACTTGCATGTATCGTATATGTGTATGTATATATATAAATATATATTCCTTGAAATTAAAGTGAATTTAAATTAATATAATTTTAAGGATGTTTTGGAATCCTTGTGTCTATACTAATAGAGACACATAGGTAAGTGGAAAAAACTGCTCTACAAAACTGGTTTAGGAATCATTGATCTGTGTAGCCAATCAATATGTTTCATTTGTGTTGCCTAGCAGCCAGTACAGTACTGGATAATATAATAAAATATAATACAATACAGTACAATGTAATGTAACATAATATAAATCAAACATAGATTCATATGATTTATTCAGATTTATAAATGATATAGTTATCAATTATGTCATGTGCATTATATATTATCTCTATTGGTCTGAAAGATCTAAAAATATCCTTAACATTAAATTACTTTTAATTCACTTTAGTTTTAGGAGGGCATGATAAAGTAAATAGAAAGCTAGTCTCAAGAGTCATGAAGACTTCAGTTCAGGTACTGTCTCTGATACTTTGTCACTAAATGACTCTGGGCAAGTCTGAATTGACCCTGTCAGTCCACCCAGAGAACTCTGATACCAGATGTTGCAGAAGAGTTGCTGATGTGGATCAATGAAGGGAGTCTCCATAACTAGAGTTGCTCACACTGATGAAATCATGGGTCCTGTCCTTAACCATACATACACATATATGTATACATACGCATGCACATACACAGGCCCTCCATATCCATCACAAAATGCAGACTTAATCTCTCTTTTGTTGATTTGAAATATATAGAGTCCTAGAGATATTCTGTGATTTGCCATAGTCACATAGTCAGCATGTATTAAAGGTAAGACTTCAATCCAGGGAAGCTAGTACTCAGGTCTCCTGACTCCCTGGTCCAGCACTTTTGTTTCTCCAATAAACTATTCTTCACCTTGAAAATTTCTCACTTACAGAATATAAACATGTTCCATTCAAAATATGCTGGAAAGACTTTCTATCAAATGGCTTGTTGACTTACATTGATCCTCTCCCATTAAAAACAAGGAAAAAAAAGGAAGCTAAGTATGAGGAAGATTTTTTTAAAAAATTTGCTTCAGGTTTAAGTACAGGAAAATGCATTTTGCATGGAAACAAAGTCGCTTATTTTTTTTAAAATGCCTAAATGATGATAAAAACCTGATGTTATTAGTTTTCCAGTGTGAAGGGAGGAAAACATCAAACCATTCTGATTTCTTTTTGAAGAGATTTTAAACTTTCTTTATGTCATCAGATTCACTTGGCAATAACTAAGATGAACATCGTCTTTTATAATAAAATAGAAGACGCTTCCTAGATCTCACTGATCATCTTCCCCAAAGAAATGTGGCAGAACAGACTACATCAGTGACCCTAACATAATCACAAAATGGAAATTAGCATCAGCAGGTTGTATTTACATAGAGCTTTGATGTTATCTCATTTGGTGCTCAGCATTATGGAAGTGGATACTACATTGTGGTCTCGATTTTACAGATGGGGAAATTGAGAGCCAGTGATGTTAAACAAGCTTTTCGTGATTATACAGTTAGCAGGCAATAGAGCTGGGAACGAAGTCTCAAGTCTTTTGCTTCCAAGTTCTGAGGTCTTTCCCTGGTAGCCTAGATTAGGCTAGTTAAATAATGTGCAGTTGTTAACAAAGATTAGTATCAACTTATTTTCCCAATAAGAGGGCATGAGAATAATTTTCATTTCACAAATAAAAGCTCCACTCTAGGATATATAATCAATCTTTATGGAAGTATTAATTCATGGACATGAATCAAACTTACATATAAACATACTGCCTATCCAATGCACCTCCCCTCTCCCTCTCAACTTCTTTAGGATACTTTAAAATGATGGATAAGTCTTTTGAGACAACCAGCATTTAAATAACACTTCCCAGAATGGGAGGAAATACTATTTAACAAAGCATGGCACTTGAAATAAGCATGAGTTTAGCTTTTCCAGGGGACCCATTTAGACTATGGTCATTGACACATTTGCCAAGACTGTGGCATGCCTCTCATTCAAGAACTACATAGCTAAGGAAGCTTTGAAAACTATGCAGCCATGTAGACTAAGCAGTGACTCTGAGCAACCCTTTCCAAGTTTGAAATCTAAAGATAACAAACTCACATTCTAAAAGTTTTTATTTCTAATTCCACCAGTCTTATTTTTTTTAAGGGAGATTAGTTGGTCAACAAATATATGGAATTACAAGACAATGGTCTAAGGAAACTCTCACTTGAATAATCATGGCATTTTAAAATCCAATTCACTACCACCAACAATATTGAGGGCATGAAAACCCCTCCATAACCTGGCATCAGACAGAGAGGCAAAACTATACGTGTTGTAGGACCAAGAAAACCACCCATGTCCAGAATTACCTAAGAGATCCAAAGAAAACAGTAGTTAATGGTAACACTGTTTTATATTCAGGAAGGGAAAAGCAGCTGGAGTTTTTTATTCAAATGTACTAATCCTCAGTAGCTTTTTTGCAGTACATTTTAAGTACACTAACAATTAGCAAGATAAAGATGCACATGTGGACTGGGAGATATAAATCCTTTATTATTGTGGGTGGGGCTTTCTAGCTTTTTATGTTTACCTGTCCCTGCCTCCCTGTGGAGAAAGGGGCACAGCTTGGCCAAAGTGCCTCAGTTCCTACTGTCTCTCAGGCACTGGTCTCAAAACTAGTTTTCCTGTACATTGTTATCAGCAAACAAACAAACGAATGAATGAATGAATAAATAAATGGAATCAATTAATTAATTATTTTTACATTTAAATTGAGGAGGAAGAATCTGCATATGGAGGTAACAGTCATATGTGAGGAGGGGTACGAGGGCAGGAATGGGGACAAGAAGTTGCCTATGGAATAGTAAGTAGTCAGTTTGACTAGGACATACTATACACAAAGGGGCTGTGAGAGATGGGCAAAAGTTAGGGAAAGTTAGGTTTCCACAGAAGAGTTAATTGAGTTCCACAGAATAATTGATGAAGTGTCAGCTTGAACAAAGAAGGAGTAAAAATTAACCAGGATGAGAGTCCTCAACCAATCCAAATCAACTTTGTGGTTTTGGTGGATGCCTCAGACCCAGGGTGTAGGAAAACTGGTCTAAACTGGCCAGATAACAGTCAGGGTTGAAGAGAGAATTGGCCCAAATACCTACCACACATGCTTAATCAACTAATTGAATATTACCTCATACATCCACAGGGAGGAGGTTTCCGCCACTTTTTAACATGGGACATATGTTGAGGAGGGGGGAACATTCCAAGGAGTTCCATGTTGGGGGCTTATAGGGAAGATTGTGACCTAGAAGGGAGCAGACTAATCCATTCTCTGAAGGGAGGTACTGAGCTGATGGTGCCTCAATCTATGTTACTCTAACAGAATAAAGTTGGTCTCACTCCTGTACTCCCCACTCCCCCTTCCTAAAGAAGGGTGGAGTCCGCTCCTGGCCAGGAACATTTACCAATTCCTGTGAATTCCTCAATAGCAATAAATTGTCCTTGATACCTGAATTTCAGTGTCAAGCTTATTTCTAACAGGGGAGTAATGTGCCATGAGCCAAGAAAGGTAGCCTGGAGCCAGATAGTTAAGGGCTTGAAATTCCAGGGTGAAGAGTGTGTTTAAAAGGTAACAGTAAATCATTAAAGACTTTTGAGAAAGGGAGAAGCCTGTTGAGGCCTGTGCTTTAGGAACATTGTTTCAAAAGTTGTGTAAGTATGGATTGGGAAAGGGAGCTGGGAGACCAATTAGGAAGATGCTACAATAGCCAAAGTAAAAACTACAGGGATAGCAAGATGAACAGTAAGAAGGACAGATGCAGAGGTATATTTCCAGTAGAATTGAAAGTATTTGGTAAATGAATGGCTATGGGCTTTGAGGGAGTGAGGGACGAATAAGTCAGAGATGACTAAATTCACAAAATTGGGTGAATAGAAGTGTCGTGATGTCCCCATCAGCTAGGTATTTGGATAAAATGGGCTTGAGATGCTGATGAGACAGAGTTAAGAGATTTCCAGCAAGCAGCTGGTGATGGCGGACTGGAATTCAAGATTGAGGGTGGGGCTTGTGATAGAGATTTGGGAGTCATCTGTATAGACAGACTAACTGGCTAAATGGAAGCTGATGACTTCAAGGGGAGAGGGGGTAAAGAGAGGAAAAAGGAGAGCACAGGACAGAACCTTCAGGGAAAACCACGGTTAGGGGATTGGAGATGGATAATCATCCAGAAGAGAGGCCAAAGAGGGAAGAGAAAAGTAGGTAAGAAGTCAGAGAGAACAGGGTCATGGCAGCCGAGGAAGGAGAATTTACTAAGAATGAGGCAATAGTCAATAAGGATAGAAGCAGCAGACAGGTCAAGGAAGATGAAGACAGAGGAAAGGATTTCAGATTTAGCAATGAAGTGATCCTTGGAAACCATGTAGGGGACATTTAAAGAAAGTAATAGATGAGAAGTCAGAGTGCAGGGGATTAAGAAATAAGTGGGAGGTGAAGCTAGAGAAAATTTGCAAAAACTAATTCCATCTAGGAGGTTGTCAATTAAAAGGAAGAGAGATTAAGATGATCAGTTGAGGGGCAGCTAGGTGGTGCAGTGAGTAGAGCACTGACTCTGGAGTCAGGAGGACCTGAGTTCAAAGCTGGCCTCAGACACTTGACACATGTACTAGCTGTGTGACCTTGGGCAAGTCGCTTAACCCCAATTGCCCTGCCTTCCCCCCTCCCAAAAAAGAAAAAAGATGATCAGTTGAGGGATTGGCAAAATTAAACGAGGGTGTTCTTTGTAAAATGGGCTAAGTAGCCTGAGCATTATTTGTAGGCCATGGAGGAAAAGAACCTACTTTAAAATAATACAATTGCTTAAGGAAAATACTTTGTGAACCTTACAGCACTATAGAAATGCTATTTAGTATTCTCTATACATTCAACCTTTTGCTTTTATGGTCTCTTCATTTTTTTTGTCCATGCTTTGAGCTTGCCTAGATTCAGCTTCCTCCTTCTTTCCCCCATATATTTGAATCTTCTATTCTTCAAGGCTCAGCTCAAGTACTTGCTTTCTCCATGAAGACTCCCCTGACCATATCAAAGATTTCTCCCTATTCTGAATTCCTAGACTATGTCACTTACTCTATGTACTACTCATTTGGGATTGTTCTCTATTGTTAGTTATCTTCATCAATGTTCATTGAGGTTAAAGAAAGAGACCTATGCATATTTGTATCTTCTAGAGGCTAGCAATATCTTGACATGAGGAGCCATTCAGTTGATCAATTGCCTAATTTCTAAGATTAGCATCTTAAAATATTTGCAGTCCCACGAAGTCCTTATGGAATGTGGTATTTGTGAGGAACCAAATATCCCCAGATAATTCCACTCTCTGTCCCATCTCCCCTCAAAATAAATCAGAGTTCCCATACTCAGTAAAACTTGATACCAGCAGTTTGTGTAGTAATTTTCAATTAATATAGGGACATGGGGAAGAAGAGGACTTACGTGTTGCCACAAAAACAATATTACAGAGTAATGGGGAAAAAATGAGTGGAAGAATTGAATTCAACTCAGTTACACAAATATTTATTACGTGCCTACTACATGTTATATAAATGAACTCCAGAGGTATTTGAGATGATATTCATTTGGTCTGATCTTAATTACTTCCATCATTATTGCTACTGCTACAGCTATTGGTTGTTGTCGCTGTGTGTATGTTATTAGAAAGAATCATCTATAATGAGACTTGCTATCTATAAATAATACTTTCCCATTTGTCTCTTAACTTATTACCATATAAGTACAAAAGTTAATCTTTACCTATTACGAATGAAAAGAGTTGTAAATGTGCTACTCAAACAAATAACTCCAATGGAACCCTAAGACCAAAGTTGGGATTCAAGTTGTAGGTGTCTTACAGGAGTGACTACTTCATAACATTACTATTTGTTATTGTTCATTCTTTGTTTTCAAAGAAGACCAGTGACATCAGATGGTGATATCTTGACTTCTTTGTGTATTTGGTTTAAGTGAGGCATTGCTGCGCAAATTGGTCGGCCTCCCTCCTTCTCTGATTTCGGAGTCATTGCAGTCCAGTGGCAAGACAAAAGTCAAGGTGACTGGAAATGGCCAGGGATGCAGTGGACGACCTTGGCATCTTTGATGTCTGACCAAGCTCTGACCAGGTCAGAGCCTGCTTCTATCTAAAACTAAGAGTAAACAGGATCTATAATTGGGATAAACTAGAAGCCTTCACAATAAGGTCAGGGGTGAAGCAAGGATGTCCATTATCACCGCTATTATTCAATATTTTACTAGAAATGCCAGCTATAGCAATAGGACAAGAAAAAAAACTAAAGGAATAAGAATAGGCAACAAGAAAACAAAACTGTCATTTTTGGCAGACCATATGATCGTATGCGTAGAGAACACCAGAAAATTAGCTAAAAACTAGCTGAAACAATTAACAACTTTTGGCAAAGTTAAAGGATATAAAATAAACTCACATAAATAATCATCCTTTCTTTCTATTATCAACAAAATCCAGTACGAAAAGAAAGAAAGACTGCATTTAAAATAACTGCAGAAAATATAAAAATCACATTGGACAGAAGCAATTTGGATCCAACTGCTGCTGAATTCTTCTCTAAGGTGAAATGTTAAAGTGAGATACTAATAAACTTCCTCTTTTGGAAGGAGGAGTCTATTCAAGTCCCTGAAAATGGTTCCTTGGTATGGATCTTCTCTTTTAAGTTCTTAATGCCCTGAATACCTATACAGTACCAGACTTGGAATCAGGGAGATCTGACTCTAAATCCAGCCACGGACACCTCCTACCTATGTGACTGGGTAAGGCACTTAACCTATGTCTGCCTCTGTTTCTTTAGCTGTAAAATGGGGATAATAATTATACCTAGCCCCCAGGGCTGTTGTGAGGATATAATGAAATAGCATTTGTAAAGTGCTTTGCAAATAAAATCACCAATAAATGAAGTTGTTGTTGTTACTATTAGAGCTAGGTGAGGTATTTTTTTTTTCCTCTGAAGGCTGATTCATGACCCATCTAAAGGGGAATAAAAATAAACTAAGCCCAATGCAAAGTGTAAATTACGTTCATGTGTCAGGAAGAGCCTTTAAAACCTGTAATTACTGATAAAAGAAAGAAATCAGTAAGAATGATATCCGTAGTCTGGACAGTAAGAGGACAATCCAGTTCCAACCATCCTTATTAACCTAACCAAAAGTTTGAATGCGTCTCTGACTCACTCTCTAGAATCCAGACTTAACTGAAGTTTGGTTGGTTGTTGTTGTCCTTCATGCTCAGAGGACCAAAATGACCTCACTATGTTGCGGTCAAGGTATGGTGTGTCCCAACCGTGGTTGCTCAGATCAAGTTTAACCTTTACATAGAAACAAATACAAATGTATGTGTCCATGAATGCAGACCCCGGGCCCATACTTGGCAGAGAAAGCTGGGTGTCAGAACAACTTTGAGACTCACTCCTTTTTGGTTGTTGGATTTCCAACTGCTGTATGACACATGAAACACATATTCCTCTCAGTCTCATATGACAGCTAAGAGCTTCCCATCACACATATTTGGCTACATTATTTTGAAAACAAACTCCAAATTCATACTTTGGTATATTATTCCGATTTAGAAACAAAATTAAGTTCATCAAATTCCTTGAGACATACTATAGCTACTAAAGTAATAACATCAGAGTTGCTGTATAATGTTTTCTGCATTCCAGTTTTTAAGAATTTCTAAAGTGGCTCATGATGAAATAATCTCACTACTAAAATTAAGAACAGCAAATTCCTTTTCCGATTACATCGAAAGTGATGCTTGCATAATTAAAATAAAGCTGTTTACAAAATTAACTGAGGCAACTAAGTTATTCAGAATGTCAATAGTTGATCATGTATAGAACAAGAAATGGACAATACCAGCTGCCCTAAACAGGTGCTTCACAAGTGAGTGGGGGAATGGAGTGGGTTGAAAGATTCATGTTTCAAAACAGTCCATTGTTGCCAAAACTACTGCATTCATACCCACTGCAAAATATTTGTGTCAAAAGCATCTGAATGGCCACAGGAACCTTAATTCCCTTAATATACATTCACCAACAGAAGACAACATCTTACAATCCTTCCTTCCAAAGTCTCTACAAAATTCTTAAAGTGGTTATGTCTTTCTTAAATTGTCTAAGGAACACAGGTTAAATGACTTGCCTAGGGTCACGTAGCTAGCGTCAGAGGCAGGAAATAAACCAGATCTTCCTGATTCTAAGTCATTCTATGCACTACATCTCAAGACCTCTGTTTATAAGACAAAGAGAATTTCATTTTGAGTTACATCAGGGGGGCTTGTTAGTAGTTTGTTCAATTGACTCTCCGACTGACTGTTGTTTGGTTCAGTCACTTTCAGTGGTGTCTGATTCTTTGTAACCCTATCTGGGGTTTTCTTGGTAGAGATACTGGAGTGGGTTTCCCATTTCCTTTTCCAGTTCATTTTGCAGATGAGGACACTGAGGCCAACAGAGTTAAGTGACGTACCCAGGGTCACATGGCTAGTAAGTGTCAGAAGCTGGATCCGAACTCAGGAAGATGAGTCTTCCTGACTCCAGGCCCAGAACTCTATCCGCTCTGCCATCTAGCTGACTATCTGATTGATTATTATTATTGATTATTGAAATATAATCATTTCAATTGCATTTGACTCTTTGTGATCCCTTTTTGGGGTTTTCTTGCAAAGATACTAGAGTAGTTTGCCATTACCTTCTCTAGCTCATTTTACAGATGAACTGAGGCAAACGGTGTCTGATGCTAGATTTGAACTCAGTTCAGAACTGGCACCCTGTGTACTGTGCTACCTAATATACATCCTTAAAAAATACATTCTTTGTAAAAATATATATACATCCTTAAATCAATGAGGGTGATAAGAACAGCTTTAGTCCTGGAAAAAATGTCTGTTTTCCATACTATTACACCTGGGAGAAGGAGAAGGAAGGACAGAGGAAAAAAAGATACCTCTCCTTCACACCTAGAGACCCCTAGGAAACAACACTGGAGAACATTCTAATGATCTCTGGTTATTAGTACCCGCAGTTCTGGCATCTGTACTTGGTATTTGGGTGTCCCGTGGAAAATGTCACCAGCTATTTTTTCATAGGATTGTAAGATTACTTTCAATAACTGGAAGTACTTTATTAACCTTATTAAAATCACATCAGGAGTTGGGCAAACACCACTCATTCAGATTGATGGAGTCAATTCCATCATGAATCTATTTAAACAAGGCATCATGTTAACCTCTAGAACCTACAAACACTGAGTTAATTCAACCTCTTATCCACAAAGTCCTGACATTTCTTGTGGCTATTTTTAAGGTGGTAAAATGCTGCCAATTTCCTGCCTCAGTTATCACTTGTTGCGCCATCCGCAATGCTGAAAACATGCACCAGTCAAGCAGTTTAGTTCCAGTGTGACAAAGACTCAAGCAATTGAATACATAAAACCCAAGTCTTCAGACTTACCACCTTAGCTGACATAAAATTTTACTTTCCCCTTTTGTAAGGGGGAAACATAAGAGGAGGGAGAAATAAAAAAAATCATTTATTATTTAAGCATTTACTAAACACTGAGAAACTAGATGCAAAAATTCTATTCCAAATAATGTCTCTTTGAAGACAGATTTGTAGAGTTCAAGAGGGAAACAGAGAAAAGTCAGCTCTGTGGTAATGGTAACAATGCCCAAGTTAAAAAATTATCATTTGTTGGTGATTTTGTGAACAAGCAATTTAACTACTCTTCAACAATATAACAAACAAATCTGTAGAATTAATGCATACATATGTTGCTGTTTTTTGGTTCTTTTAGGGTAGGGAGAAATAGGCCTGAATTTTCGTTATAATATGGAATTCCCAGTAAAGAAAACTCCCTCAATCAAATGGGTACCAGCTCAGAAATTTCTAGGTTTAGAAAAAGTGTTCTTGACCCCTTGGGAGTCCATAGATAGATTTCAGGAGGTTGATGCACTTGAATGGGAAAAAATTACAATAATATTTGCATTAACCTTTAACTGAAATTCCTTCAGTTGCTTAAAACATTATTCAGAAAAGGAAGGGATCCGTAGGCTTCACCAGACTGCCAGAGTGGTTCGTAACACAAAAACATGTTAAGAACCCCTGGCTTAGAGAGGTGCCTCGGAGCACTGAGATTTTAAATGATTTCCCAAGATCACAAAATCCGTATGCGTCAGAAGTTTCTCTCTCTCTCTCTCTCTCTCTCTCTCTCTCTCTCTCTCTCTCACACACACACACACACACACACACACACACACCCCAGCAGCAAAGTTCTTAGCTACAGAGTTATCTCAGAATGACTCTTAAGAATAATTTTGGCTATTCCTACAAAACAAATTCAATTCATAATTTCCCACTTATCCCTCCAAATAGTACAGAGTATTATTCTTTATGTTCAGGATTACTCAGAGGAGAAAATTTGATTCTTAAGCTCTTCATTGAAAGGAAAAAAAAAAAAAGCCTGTTTGTAAAAAAAATAAAAAATAAAAAAAAAAGATAAACGCAGCACCAAATCCAAAAGTGTAGAGCAAATTTTATACCATGCTTAAATAATTTGAAATTAAGAGGTGAAAAATAACTTGATGCAATGGATGTAAAGTTAGTAGATTTGGCTTCTAATGCCAGCTCTTCTACTTACTATCCATTGTAATTGTAACAACTGCAAAATACTCAGCATGGTGCCCAGCATATAGCAAGCACTATGTCGATATTAGTTACTACTATTACTACTACTACTACTACTACCACCACCACTACTACTACTATACTATGATATACTGCATATACTATGATACTACTATGCTATGATCTACTATAGTTGGTAGTGGTGGTGGTGGTGGTGGTGGTGGTAGTAGTAGTAGTAGTAGCAGCAGCAGCAGCTATATGACCTTAGGCAAGTCACTTAACCTAAGCTTTCATTTTCCTCATTTGTAAATGAGGGTGTTAGACAGACTTGAGCACAAATACAAAGCTCACAAATACAGTCCAAACCAGATCAAAATGCAATTGATAAATTTTAACAAAACAAATGAAAATACAAGAGATATAGGTAATGTCAATATATAGTTTCCTAAGGCAATATGCAGTCTTAAAGATCCTTATATATAGTTTAGTGGCCCCCATTTCTATTTGAGTTCGTCACCATTAGAATAGGGGACCATTAAGATCATCTTGGAGATCCAGCTTTGGACCTGTGATATCACAATCATATGCAGCCACTAGGTCGCTAAGGGGAGGCAGGAAGTAAAAATGGGGTGATATCCGTGTATTGGGAGAAGATACAGGTATAGGCAGAACAATAACAAAAGAAAAGATCTGCAATGCTAAAATCGTAAAATGCCCAATCAGGTCATTCATATCCATATGGCAAGAAACACAACACACTTTTCCATAGTATATTTGATTGCTGAGTTTTTTTTTTCCCCTCCTAGAAATGAGTAAATACTGACAACTGTAAACAGGAGTTCAATCCTGTATTCACAAAGTTATTTGCCATCAACTCAGTACCCACTGTAGCCTATTCATTATTTACCAATGGGAACAGACACAATCTCCACTGGAGTCCCATTCTTAAGTCTCATCTTGACACAGAGATCACATAACCCTAAAGATTCAAAGACTTTGAAAAAGATTTTTTGATACTCTGCTGATACTATGTCTATGACAACAAAGCATAGCATAGGTACTGTATTAGTAGAGCACGGTAAGTACAGCCAAGCTGGAAAAGTTCTAATGGTGGGTGCAGCAAAGCTTAACATTTGTAGCTCAGTTTTGCTAAGTCTAGACCAAGCTGGCTAAAGGGTGATGAATACTTTTATTCACAGTATCTCTCAAAGACCATTTACCAGGTCATGGGGGTGTTCTGATTTACATCAGTGAAAGGAGTACCCATGCTGATGAAATCATAAAACCATGAAGTACCCAGAGTAATAAGCACTAATTTCTAGGGGGAAGAATCATGTTATTTCAGAAAAACAAAGATAAAAAGTAGTAAGTTGAGTCTGAATACCACTAGAGAAAATGGAATGACAAGGTCAGAGTAAAATTTGAGTACAAATTTGAGTACAAATACATACTCATTTGCCACTCAAGCTAATACCAAAAACAAATATTAAAACACTGACACTGAGTCAAAGTCTGCGAGATGGAAATTATCTTTTTCCACTATGCTATCCGTAACATGCAGCTTCAGCCACCAAGCAGCACAGCCCTGCACTCAAGGGGCTAGCCTCATATAGGTAAAGACATTAAAATAGGCCACAGTTTTGGAATGGTTTCAAAAGAACAGGCTCAGCACTACTTAAATAGTGAATAGCTCATGTAACTTCTGCTAAAGCTTTAGAAAGCACAGTTAACCTTTTATAGTTTATTGTCCAGCAAAGTCACCTCACTGGCAAGATGAACTAACTGCCTCTTCAGATTTCATTTCATTCCTCACACAAGTATAAAGTGAGCTTTATTCTCAGCAACAAAAGCAAGGAAGCATTCACTGTTACCCCATCTGACCATCGTGCATGTGAACCTCTTTATAATGTGCAACTGCCAGGGTTTCAAAAGAGAAAACTCAACAGATCTGGATGAACACTATGTCTTGCATAACATGATCTCTCACTACCTGGGAGCTTCAGCTTTCCCAGCAAATGATTTCACAACCCCACTATTGAAGTTATCTTAATGAAACTGCAAAATGGTATTTGAGAAAGAGAGAAAGGAAGAAAGGGAGAAAGTGAGATGTTGGAGTGCTAGCCTGTGTACACATGCTTCTGCCAGAATGCAGCTTACGTAAAACATTGCGATGTTGAAAGACACATGATGTACACAAAGCCCAACTCTCTTTTCGTAAAAACATGCATACCTCTTATATGCTGACTTATTTATTCACTGGACTTAAGGTTTGATTTTTGTTTGTGTTTGTGGTTTTTAATATGACAAAGAAAAATCTGACCCACAATGTTATAGGAAGGTTTATCCTGAAGGCATGACTTCTGATTTAGAGTCAATTAGTATGTGAAGCACCTACCATGCACAAAGAAGGGCAAAAGACAGTCTCTGCTCTCAAGGAACTCACAATCTAATGGCAGAGATAACATGAAAATAACTAGGTACAAACAAGAGATAAACAGGATATAAACTGGAAAAAATCAACAGGCTGGAGGCACTAGCATTACTTATGACAAGTGTATATAATTGTTTATAACAACAAACGAGCCATTCATTTCAACAAGTTGTCTGAGCAAAACCACAGCACTTTTAAAGTCATATGCATAAATGCCAACAGGAAGGGATAAAACTGTACCTAAATACACACACACACACACACACACATACACACACAGAGTCATATATGGCAACCATCTAGAAAATCAATTTTTATAGTGAAAGAAAACAAAGAAAGTAAATGATTACTCTACTGGACAAAGTTGACATTAGTCATGGAGAAAACCTCCAGAGGTTTAAGTAGCAGTATGGTTTAAACTGGTGCATCTGTACTTGGTATAGTTTCATTAGGGAAACAGGGAAGCAAGTGAATTATGGCTGCAACGAATACATTTAAAACTGAATTCCCATCTGTAATTTGGGTGATTGGGTGGATGTTGGGAGGCACAGTTATAGTTTTCACTTTCTGAGGGAGTGAAGAGTGAGATAAAAACACACCTTAACTACACTACCCTAACCTAAGTGAAGAGACAAAGTCCAGAGGCTCACCCCTGGTCAATTAGGGGCACAGGAGCAGCGATGACCTTGCTGTCACAGAAGCAATAGCACTCAGGAATCTTGTATAGGATTCAAGATTTCCCTGTGTTACCAATGTCTCAGCCTGGCAAAAACCAACATGTGGGCAAATACCCATTTTCCTTGGCAGTCAAACACACTGAATATGAGCATCCTCAATCTTGTTAGCCAACTTCTTCATTAACATGTTCAATCCATTCAGGGCTGCCTCTTATGTTGGCGTGCTGTAAAACCGTAGTCTAAACAATGGTTTCAACACATTCCATGGAGCAGAGCTTCGTGTTTTTAGAAGTCAGGCTATTGGTGAATGGAAGCATGAAGGTGGCAATCAGGAGGGTGAATGAAGACTGACATTCTTTTTGAAATATCCAACTGCACGTTCATCACATCTTGTCTGCATTTATATCATCAAAGCACGGTGCTTTGTACATAGTAGATACTTAATAAGTACTTTATTCATTCAGTCATCACATGAAGAGGGAAGAAAAGTGGCAATAACACCTGCTTGGTTAGGTGTGACCATGGGCAAGACACTTCCTACTGTTTCCTGATCTGCAAAATAAAAAGGTTGGACTTTTTGATCCTTAAGGCTACTTTCAGCACCAACACCCACAGGATTTTAAATAAAGACAGGAGGCAATGGGAAAGATGGTAGAAGAAAGCCATAATGGAAACAGATAATCCTTGTTGACAACGCACAGCTGAAATACTGTTCTCTTCAGCTTTGTGTTTAGAAGCACATAGAGGCTACTTGACGGCACTGTACAGTCTAAGGAGCAAGGTTCTGGATGACCCAGAGCTGAATCCTGCCTCTGACACTTAATATCAGTGGAGCCTTGGGCAAGTCATTTACTACTCTGAGCTTGTTTCTGTGTCTGAAAAATGGATTAGACGGATGTTGAGATCCCTTATAGCTCTAGAGCTATCATGCTATGAACGTACTGCTGCTGTGCCACAAATATTCTACTTCCATATTTACATTTTAATTTTACAAAACTAGACAGTTCACAGAAACCTGATGGAGCTCAGCTCTGGACTCCCATGGGGGTCATCAAGAAAGCTATGCACCATCATATGGTATCATAAGTCCTCATAATTTGTGACTCTACTATTATTCATTAATTCATCATTCTGCATGGTAGAGACACTTCTGCAAAATGACCAAGACCAAGACATGGCCCCAGCATTGCTGGATAGAGTGTCTCCCTGACTATTTATTCTGATCCTTAGGAACATATCTATGTTGAATAAGGAGAATGAAGGGAAAGGAGAGAAGAAGCCTTGTTGGCTTGCCACCTGTAACAGCAAGCACCCTGGCACACCCAGGATGGCCTGCTAGCACAGGTTCTTTGATCTTCTTTTCTTAAAGGAAAGGCAACTTACTTTAATTGCATTCACTAGTTCAGGGCAAAGGTCATAACCCTGAACTTGGAAAAAATACAAGCAGAGAAATTATCACAAAGATCAACAGACAGGGCTCCAACTGTCTGAACACAGTAATATAACCACCTACATATACCACTGGATTGGAGGAGCACCACTACATCTGAGGAGGGGGGGTGGAGGGGTGGCTCTTAACAAAGGGCTACTCAGAGTCCCATCCAGGGAATCAAAAGGTCCTTTTCATGAGCAAGCCCCCAAAGCAAAATAGCAACCTCAGAATATATATACACACTTCTCAGAGCCAGAAGGCATCACAACCCTCATGACTCAGTGCCTAAGTAGCTTAGTACAAAAAGGTGTGGAAGCCTTCCCACAAACAAGCCTCCCCCCTAAGCAAGTTCCTCCCCCATGTGACTCAGGATGTATCATAGCTATGATTGAGCACTTGTGGTCACATAGGCCTATTAACGGACAGGGAAGATCTTCCTATTCCATCAACACTACAACACCTCTGGAAATTTTGCTGTGTGATGTCCCAATATGGCTATGTCAGGACTGCTTTGTGGAGACCGTTTCATGGTTCCATTAGATTTTGAAGATGTTTGCAATTAGGAAAAGCATAATGAGATCGGGCAAAGAATTCAGTTTCCTCATCATCTAATTTATCACTGTCACAAATCCATCATAAAGTTTTTATTTCTAATGAATCTGGGGCACTCTTGCAACCCTCTGCTATTGACAATACTGTAACATTTTGCTTCATTAATACTTCTTCATAAAGCTAATGTGGCTAAACATGTGGCTAAATAAATTCAGTGACTTTTTTCTACATAATTCACAAGTAGAAAAGAAAATACTGACCGATACTTTGAATATAAACTGGTATTAGGTTGTTTGCCAGCACCAAGCTGCCTTAGGACCCCTCTCCAGGTTACATTCAGATTCCCAAAACATTGCTTGGTTCAAGGGCCATGAACTATATACCACACTCCCTCAATCAGTTGGAAGAAGATCCTGCATGCCCACTACCCACCTCCCAACCCTTCTAATTTCCTACACATCAGCCTATTCTATTCTTGTTGCTTTTGAAGACTGGAAGCTTCATTGGGTCTTTCTGCATTTTTGCTCAGGTTCAGAATTGAAAGCCACTCCTTGCAGAGATGGCAGATGCACTTTGAGGTAAGAGTAGTTGAAAGTATTGGCAGCTTAAACTGGTATGGCATCAGTAACCGTTTGAGACACGGTTGCTCCTATGTCTCTTATCTCTGTAATGGCTTCTTCATTAGGTCTCTGCAGGTCTGGTCTTTTGCATTCATAACATCTTTCAAAATCTATACTTACAATAAATGGACCTCTGTCCTTTGATTGTCTTAATCGAGCAACTGTGTCATATTTAATTTTCCCCTCTGCAACCACCGGAATGGCCAGAGCACTGGAGATTTTCCTTTTTAATCCCATGACCAATGTCTCCCCAATCCTTGGCCTCTTATGCTTTCCTTTTGAATTGTACCCCAAGGAATGTAATTTTTCTATTGATAACAAACTCTCGCTTAAATCGAAATCTCACATTCTTCCACCCGCTCATTGAAAGCAAGCTCTCCCCATAACCTTAACCTCCCCCGCCCCACCACCACCACCACCCTGGAAGACATCATAGTTCTTCTCTTGGAACTTTCTTTAAGGTTGGCTCCTCTCTTGCTTCTCTTACATCCCCTCACATGTCAGGCCAAGAAGAGAGGGACTGACCTATTTTCTCCTCCCCCTCCTTCCCTGCCCCCATGGCAGCTTTCAGACTCTCTGCCACCCTTACTCAGCCACCATCTCGCTTCATGCCCAGATCTTTGCTGATCTTTTAATCATTCCCTCAATCCTAATAAGATCCACAATAACTTCTCAGTCTCTTCAACCCGAACTCGAATCCCTTTTGAACACCTTGGTCTCCCAGTTCAATTACTAAGCCTTCTGCACTGAGCAGCAACTCCAAAGGAGTGGTTATGCCTTTAGTCAACAGAGTAACACCCCATTCCCACACCTGAAAGTAGCTCTAGGTGTCAGATTTCCTACTTAAGACTTCTGCAGGTAAAGCAAGATAAACATTCAAACTGAAAGGGTCGCAGGAAATGTGCCACACTAAAAATAGGATTAACAAGAGTGCCTCCATTTCCACACACACACTCTCTCTCTCTCTCCTTTTTTTTTTTTTGAGGGGAGAAGGGGAAGATAGGAATATTTGTGCTAACTGATACTAAAAGACGCAGAATCAGGAGAAGCATTTATACAGTAACAATAATATTGTAAAGGAAAACAATTGTGAAAAGAACTCCGATTAATGTAATAAATGCCCAGGATTCCACAAGATGAACAAAGAAAGATGATGAAACGAGTTGCCCACTTCGTGAAAGAGCTGCAAAATGACACACATTTTTGGACATGGCAAAGGCGGGAATTTATTTTACTTGAAAATGCTTTTTCATTACAAGGATTTTGCTTTTATTTATTTCTTTTTTCCATTAGAGAGAAAAGAGAAAGAGAGAGAGAAGGTAACCAGCTAGCCTTGTCAATGGTAAAAAGAAAAGAGGGTCATTAAAGCATTTAAAACAAATAAACAGAAGAAAACAGAAGGAATTTCAGAAGAAAACAAACGAGTAGGAACACTTTGATAACAATAGATTGAATAAACTATATGTTTTTCTTTCTTTTTGTTGCTTTATATATACACATATATGTGTGTGTATACACACACACACACACACACACACACACACACACACACCCCATACACACATACATTTTTTTAAAGATGGGTAGTTAGTGCCACTGGCACTATTTGAAAAAAAAAAAGGCACTCAAACCAAATGACTTCTTATTTCCTAATAAATAAGAGCAAGCATGCATGACCCACCATGACCTTATGTATCTGCAAGCAATTCTCATGAGAGTCTAAGAAGGTCCCATTGAACATACTTAGCTCATAATGGTAGCAACAAACATTAATTTCCTGTTTATCTGTAAGAAGCTACAGTTCTTGCTGAAAACTGTGCCAAACCAAGGCAACCTTCATTACAGAGATATAATTACAACAAACCATGATGCGATGAAGGAATGTTATAGGTATTATGTAAATCTGAACCAAAGAGCTTTTTTTTTTTCTTAAAAAAGAACAATCTCTAAATGGTTAATACCTGGAGTCTAGGTCAGTAATACTCCTAGGTATGCCAATTGTTGAAAAGATTACTTCTGCTGTATTCCACAGGATGTCACTTTGAATAATCTGAAGGTAATAATGGAAATACTTTCCATATTGTATTTTCCAGACAAGAGAGAAGAGTCACATCCTTGAGGCTGAGTTCGTGAGATCGTGAGCTCATATGTTTAATCAAAAAGCAAGATGAGTTCTCCTGAACCAGCACCTGGAAATACATGTTAGCCTTCCACATAACTCCTTGATTCTAAATTGGTCAAAGCATGAACTTCAACAAAAATTAACACAATTTTCATGTTCTTGTGCTAAATGACAATTATTGGTAACTAAAGGAAATGCCCCAGAATTGGCTATGCCATAGTTTAAATATTCACTGTTAAATTGAGATGGGACATTTAAATGAGTTGGAAATATCCTCTATTTTAATTCAATCATTGGTCTATATTTATCAATTGGCTTCCTGTTTTGTAGCAGAAAGTAAACTAAAGTGGGACTCAGGAAATCTGGGTTCTGGTCTTGGTTCTGACATTAGCTAGTTATCTGACTTTTTATATGGCACTTAAGCTCTTACAGGCTCAATATCACATATTACTCTTAAAAAGAAGTGGTCGGGCCAGATAATCTCTAAGATCTCTAAGATATAATTGTTTTTATATTGATTAATTTACTTTTAGTTTTCAACATTCATTTCCACAAGATTGAGTTCCAAATTTTCTCTCCATCTCTCCCCTCCCCCACCCCAAGACAGCACGCATTCTGATTACCCCTTCCCCCAGTCTGCTCCCCACTTTTATCACCCTTCCCTTCTATTTTCCTGTAGGGCAAGAAAGATTTCTATACCCCATTGCCTGTATATCTTATTTTCCAGTGGCACGTAAAAATAATTTTTGACAGTTTTTATCAAGCTCTATAATTCCATAATATTATGAAATCCAATTCAATTCAATACAACTTAAGATGTATGAAGTACTTAATTCATAAGTTATTAAGTACTTACATTTAAGTCAGTATACTAGGTGCTGGGAATACAAAGGCAAAAATGGAAGAAAAAAAAAAGGCTTTCTGCTCAAGCAGCTACAAATTGTACACAGATAATTTGAGCAGGAAGCTAGCACTAAGGACTCAAAGGTGGGATCAAGAAAGTCCCCTTAGAGGAGAGCAGATTTCTTCTTTCCTGGAAGGAAGCTGGGGAGAAAAAGAGGTGTGGCTTTTTTTTTTTTTTTGGCATGGAGGACAACCTGTGCAAATTTATGGTGATGTAAAGCTGGGCCTTTTGGGGAGAGAATTTGGGGAACAGCAACTGGCCAGTAATGGAACAAGTGGTAAAGGAGAAAAATGTGAAATGTCTGGATAATTAGATAACTAAAGTAATAATGGAGCCAAGTTGTAAACAGCTAGGCTGATTTCTATATTAGATGCAATTGAGAGTCACTAAAGATTCTTTTTAAAAAAAAATTAATTTTTTTCCTATTACATGAAAAATAATTTTTAGCATTTGTTAAAAAAATTTTAAGTTTCAAATTCTCTCCCTCCCACATGTCACTAAAGACTCTTCAGCAGAAAACTGTCATGGTCTTTAAGAGGACTGTCTACTAAGCACTCAAAATTTCAACAACTCACCAGAGTATGAATTTTTACTGGTATGGAAATGCCTGTTTTTGTGCGGACTCTATACCCTAAATATTTGTTGCTTCTTAGCATAATTCTTGCTTAATTAATGAAGGCTTTTATTTCACATAATTCATTTACTTGGAGCTTCTTCAGTCATGTTACCATGTTTTCTCTCTTATTCTGTCAAAATATCTGCAAGATATTAATTAAATCCACTGATTATGCATAGTTCTTTGTAAATTAAACAAAAAAAAGTATCCAATTTTACCCTAGAAAATAGGAAACAATAGCTAAGGTACAAAATCTTCCCCTGAAGTCTGTCTCTGATGCTTCATTGTGGCTTGAAGATGGCCACGGGTGACCTGAGAGCCCAAAATCCAGGTTTTACCAAATCGAGAATTGTCTTTAAAAAGGCTTAAAATCAAGCAACAACAGGCAACAGCCTAAGCCTATTGAGGCTGAGGCCTAGGTTAGGTAAGTTCAGAGAGGCTCTTGATCATGGGGTGTTTTGTTTTTCTGTTTGTTTTTGTTTTTTAGTCACAGTAACACTCAATGACATTACACTAAATCATAAGAGAGATTCAGCCTTAATCGGAGAAGGAGGGGCATAGGCTTACCAAATTATGGATCCTTGAAGAACTGAAGTGAAAGATCCTTGAACTTAATCAGCCAGGAATGCAACCCAGCACCTTTACTATTCATAATACTACCTCAATAATACTTCGTCTTTGTATTGTTTAGTTATTTCAGTTGTGTCTAACTCTTCATGGCCCCATTTGGGGTTTTCTTGGCAAAGATACTGGAGTGGTTTGCCATTTCCTTCTCCAGCTCATTTTACAGATGAGGAAACTGAGGCAAACAGGGTTAAGTGATTTGCCCAGGGTCACACAGCTAGTAAGTGTCTGAGGCCACATTTGTACTCAGGAAGCTAAGTTTTACTGACTTCAGGCCTCAAACTCTATCCGCTGTACCACCTAGCTGCCCGATACTTCATAATACTACCACTTATGTAATACTTTAAAGTTGACAATCACAACACTCAATAATAGATATTGTAAGTGTTTTGGAGCAAGCATTGTTATTCCCATTTTCTAAATGAGGAAAATGAAGTGCAGAAAGATTAAGACTTGCTGGAGGTCACAAAGAGGTCAGATAGGCACAGCCAGGAACTGACCACAGGCATTAACTCCACTGGATCCATCTGCTTCCCACACCACTCCCCACTCCAACATGAAAACATAATCTCTGGATACAGTATCTATGATCCATCCCAATTTCCTTGCTTTTGTCTAAAGTATAATTAATTAAATTGTGAGCTCCTCACAGGCAGGGGCTATCTTTGCCTTTCTTTGTATCTCTAGAACATAGCACAGTCCCTGGTATATGGTATGCACTTAATAAATACTTACTCACTGATTTATCCCTTTAGAAAAGCATGGCTATAGAAAACAGTGAGAATAAAAAGAGTAATTACCCACACTTGATCTGGTTAAAATATATTAAATGGCTTTAAACTGTTTTGTGTTGGTTTTTTTTTTTCCTTTGGGGTGGGAGAGCGTAGGACTGGTGTTAGGAGACTGCTTTCAAAGACATGGTGTGGAAATATTGATTGAAACGTTTTCAGTAATAATTTGATTCCTAAAGTCAAATAAAAATTTAATTTCCAGCATCATTTGTTTTGAGGAACAAAGTTGCCATTGGAGGCCTAACTTTATTTAGAGCAAGGATTCTTAAATTTTTGATTCATAGATTATTTAAGCAGAATAGAAAGCAGATCATTCACACTAGTCACAACAATATGCCAAAGCCAAAAAAAAATTATAAAGTTCCACTGGGGGCAACATATTTGGAATAATTTTACTCTCTGTGGCTACCTGACCTTTGTCAGGTCATGGGATAGGAGCGATGGAAAAGGAAAGTAACCAGGGATATGAGTGGTCAAATATAGCAAAGGAAAGAGACTAGGAGGTAGGGTGTGATCTTCAGGAAGGCTTCCTAATCTACTTCTCCATCAATTTTCTCCATTCCTTTACTTCTTTCCTGCTCCACACCTCACTCTACTCCTTCACCCTCCTCCAAAATCAAGAGTGGGAGGCATCCAAGCAAGTCACTTTTTATTTAAGCTGGCGGCAGTAATTCTACCTAATGCTCTCATGATACATTGGTTTCCTTCCAGTAGTAAAGTTATTCAAAGTAAACAGCTCCCACTCTTCTCTCCTCGTGCTCTCTGGAAACTTCCCGTAAACACCAGCACGTTTATGCTTTAATTTCAGACTAACTCAAATTCATTCAGAAAAACTTCCATGAAGTACTCAACCACACTTTGAGAAATCATTTAAAATTCTAATATCACTTTTTCAATGATCCTGAGAATAACTCTGCTTTACTCTGAAATCATTAGATAAGCTGTTTAATAAGCTGCTCTAAAATTAATATGATCTAAGAGTACTGATTTCCTTCATTAAAATGGGTATGACTGGTTAGAGTAGATGTCCTTTGAGAATGCAATTCCAATTCAGAGTTTCTGGTTTTACTCACTATGCAATGAGTTTATTAGTTTGTTTATACAGCTCGTCATGACTGTATTAGTTTCCCTTAATCTTCGAAAACCTGCCTATCTGCGGACTTGAATGGACAAACTGTTCCTATCCAAGTATAGAAAAAAATTTCGCACCGTAAGAGCCAAAGTCTGAAAACAACTATCTCTGAAAGGTTATGCTTCTATACGTAAGGTTTAGCATATAATATCTCATTTTCATACAACACATAAAAATTTACAAAGTGCTTTACCCAACAAGTCTTATCAGGTTAAATATTGCAAATATTATCATCCCAATTTCACAGATATGGAAACTGAGGCTTAAAGAGAGTAAGTGAATTACTGCCTGAATAACTGTCCACAGTTACTGAGCAAATGTTAGAGCTGAAATGACCGGAGGATTACAAATTCAGGGCTCTCTCTTTTGTGACACTGTTTCTCATAAAACCACAATGCAGACAAAAATAAGAAGCTATATTTTCATTTATTAGTAAATAATTTATTTTTTGCCTTAGAATTCAGCTGACAAGAATCTTGGTTTCTATCACTGGGAAAATAATCACTGTTATTTATTATGACAGCATAGTTACAATCCTATTACCACTATATCCCAGGCCACTTTGAAAACAAACCATCTTAGCATTACTTCTTCATATTTTTTATGCTCCAGTATGTACATGCTCTATAAGCTTTATAGGAAGGTAATTATATCAAAATAACCTTGATTCAATTTATAATTTTAACAAAAACAAATCATGAAATGTAGAATGATGAATTACTGCTTAAACAAGAATCAAATGGGGTTCAACCATATGCTCTATTCAACCCTGTCATATATGTTGCAGCTTGGAAGGAAAAGCATATGCAGACATCACTATGGTATGATTAAAGATCATATTTAGAAGGCAGCTGTCATCAATTAAAGGTAATTTCTAAGTAATCCCCAGTCATGTTATGAATCATTATTAGCTTCAATCAGCAACCTAACCATTTATTTATTTATTTTGCTTTAATTTGGAGGAAAAATGCCTGTGCTCCAGTTTTAGAAGAATCAAAATATGCAAGATGAAGAGTTAAAAACTAGGAAAATGCATTCAGAAAAACTAAGTCCAAACCTTGGTTCATTCAAAAAATGAAATATCTATGTCAGAAACAAATTCTTTGTCATATACCTTATCTCACATATATCAGTAGAACAAACAGACTGTTATCAGATTTTTAGGATGGTACTGACAGCCAGGGTTCCTGCCCTGTATTCAAGACACCTAGAAACATATGCAAAAAACATCTCTGGAGAACAAAAGCCCCCAAAAGGAGAAATAAAAACAAAACAAAACAAAAAGTTTAATGAGTAAGCCTACATAAGATTTTTACTTGTCTTCTTGTGTATTTCCAAGAAAATTATATAATGTAACAGTAGGACTCTAGGGTTATATACGATTTTAAGCTTTATGGAATCTAGATACCTAGATGAATTTTTCTAATCATCTTTTAGGTTTCCCTGATATTCTTTCTTCAACTTATTATGAATATTTTAATAGATCTGTGACCTAGTTAACTTGGGCACTTTCCAAGATGCATTTCATTAAAACCTCAGGTAGTAAGAATGCCCAAGACTAGAGGTTACATCATTGGGTCATATATTTAAATTAGGAAGGGGGTGTAAGAGGATCATCTAATTAGCACAGTCTCTCTCTCAACTGTCCTCCCTACCCATGTATTCCTCAGTTGAGGAATCTGAAACTTGACAATGTTAAGTGAAGTGTTTCCAGGGTTGCATAGATAAGGAAGGGGCATAGATAGTATTCTAATTCTGATCCTCTAAATTCAGTACTCTGTCTCAATGCCATAACATATGCTTTAATCTGGAAAATCATCCAAGAGCTTTTGAAATACATTGATGGAGGCGTGATTTCACAGACAAGTTTCCTTTGCTGGCACAAGTCGGAGTCCCTTCATGCTTCTGCTGTGTCTTCATTCAATTCCCTCCCATAAATTCTTCACAAATGGTCCACCCAACAGATTGGATGCCTTCCTCTGGTTCTTTTAATATCTCAAGGGAACCAACATAACAATTGGCATTATTCTCCTATTATTCCCCATTTTTAGTACATTATACTTCCTTTGAGATATATCCAGAGACAACTTTTATGATATTTTTTGCGCTCAAGCCATTGCTGTTAATGGGCTATTGCCTACCACTGGTTTTTGTATCCCAAATTTTAAACCTTCTGACATTGTGATGTTCCATGGTTTGCTACCATTCCTGAGGTAATAGCGGCGCTAGAGATCAGTTTTGGGCAGCATTCAACTAATAAGTTGAACATAACAGATCTAAAGCTGGGAGAGACCTAAAAGGCTACCTAATCAACCTTCCTAAAGGTTAAGTGACATAGTGTCAGCAGTGGAAATTGAATCCAGATCATCAGACCTCAGAATCAATAGTCTTTCCTCTATATCACGGTTCCTCCTGTGATCCTAATACCTTTTAAAAAATATAACTAAAAAAAACTGAAAATAAAAAAACCTGAAAAAAATAAAAATAAAATAAAAAACAAAAAAATTAAAAAATATAACTGCATTTGTAATCGATAGCATATATGTAGCACTTTAAGGTTTCCAAAGAGCTTAACATACATTAATACGCTTGATCTTCAAAACAATCATATGAGGTAGCTCTTCTCATTTTACAGATGAAAAAACTAAGGCTGAGAAAGAAATTAAGTGACGTGCCTAGGGTTACCAAGCTAGTGAGTGTCTGAGGCAGGATTTTAACTCAATCAGATTTTAATGAAAAAAGCATATCACGGTTTTTTCTTGAAGATGTGTCCTTTGGGGTTAGTATTTTCACAGGGATGCCCAGACCAGGCCAGCTTCTGGGTGCCTTGGTTGCCAGCTCTGTCTATATTACTTGGCTTGAGGATGTGACATGAAGACATCAGACAGGGTGCACAGGATTTGAAGGTAAAGGGCAGATACAGAGAAATGGCCAACAGGATACACAGCCATACTCGTCTTTTTGCTCCTACTGCCTCCCCCGCCCCATACCCTCAGAGCATTTGAATATACTCTTTCCCAGTGTTAGGTGACAGGATGAGACAGGTTGGACCCTGGAAGTGAGTTCCTGGGTCCTTAGAACCATTAAAGCAAGATCCTATTCGCTCATGCAGTTTTAGCTCTAAAAATCAATGAATGTTTCTATGGCATCTCACAGTCTTGGTGTGGGTAGCCTGCTGAGAAATAAACATCTCTGCTCAACCTCCAATTTTGAATAAGAGATCAATTATAACAGTCAACTTGTCACAGCTCAGGAGACTGAAAACAGCAGAAATAGACACCAACCTGAAAGAGCAAGAAGGCCTTGATAAATTCCTAGAACATTATTTGGAATGTTCTGCTCTATGATGGACATGCCTATTGTTTTATTTATTTTACTTTGCTTTTAACTAAAATAATTTAGCCATTTAACCACTGTCATTAAGGGGAGTGTTTGAAACAAAATCTAGAAGGAAAGGCTGTGAGTGGTTGGGGGACAGGGGAGTGGGGTGGAGGGGGTGACCTAAATGACATGTCATAATGGACAGATACTTCAAACCATATAATCTGGTAAGTATCAGTGAAGGATGGAGGGCTGGGTAAATAGCTACCTGTCTGATGAGACTGTACAACCAAGAACATGAAGTATAAAAATGAGGAAAGTGAGGATCAGAGTTTAATAACGTGTGTGTGTGTGTGTGTGTGTGTGTGTGTGTGTGTGTGAGAGAGAGAGAGAGAGAGAGAGAAAGACAGAGAGACAGACTGACAGACAGACAGGGAAAGAAAGACAGACGGATAGAGAATGTGTGTCTGTTCTGTTACTTCTTTTGGGGATTTTCTTGGCAAAGATATTCAATATCCATGATGACAAATGCTACATACAAAACTTCCAGTCATTTAATGCTTAATACTAAAATGTAATCATAAATAAATTACATATGATATCCTACAGAGTCTAAATTAATTTATCTAAGTCATGGCCCATCATTACACATCAGATAGTGAATAATGACTAGGTTTAAAAAAATTAGTTCCCAGTAATTACAATTTTATAATGAGTAATTGTACAAGAGGTATTATTGGGCTATCATAGCTCATCTCTGATATATTCTTAGGGCAAGAAACCAGTGATTTATTGTATACTTCCTGGATGGCTAAAACTGTTTTGCCTTTTAAAGTATGTTATAATTACCCGATATGCACCAGTTGACATCTTGTTGCCATTTTAAAAGGGAATTTATTACCACTTTGAGAGATAATTTGTACTTTAAATTAGAAACCAGTTAGACTGGTACATGGTCTAAACCAGCCCTTACACGGCCACAGAGACAAAAGCTATTTCACAGCTGAGCTTCACAGAATAATTGTATTAAAAGGCATGCTCAAACCAGCTAATGATGATTTCAGGCATACAATTACTTCCAATTGAAAAACAAATTCACAAGTAATATGTGTTAATCTTGGAATCAGTAGGCCCAGATACAAATCCTACCTCTGACCCATACTAGTTATATGACTACTGGGAGTCACTTCATCTCTCTCTGAGCCTGTTTCTCTTTTCTGTAAAACAGGAAATACTTTTCTGTAATAAACTTATGGTACCTGCATGTAGCCATAATGGCTTTTGTTTTCTTTGAATGGCTCAGCTTGCCTCATTGAGCCTCTGGACACTGTGGCTTGCTCTTCCGGGGCAGGAGGCCCGGGGAGCATGCCGGGAGGCAGACGGCTTCCTGTGTGGGGAGTCATGGGGCTGGCTGAGGGGAGGTGTTAGCTCCAGAACCTGGTCTACCCTAGGGGGAGGAGCCAACTCAGGAACCAATCGGCCCTGGTCATTTGGGCGGAGCTTGATGATGTCAGAAACCCTATAAGAGGGGAGAGGACAGCTTGAAGATTCTCCTCTCTTTCCTTTTCCGGTTGGAGCCAGAGGCAGTTACAACGACCGTTACAGAGGCAGTTACGACCGTTACATCGTCAGTTTCAGTTGCAGCTTCAGTTTCAGAAACAGACACAGCTGAGGCAGGAGCTGCCAGCAGCAGAGCTGATCTACGGGAGGAAGCTGAACAAAGACTTCAGTCCAGTGGGTAATCTTATTACCATCAAGGGGGAAACATGATTTTGCTTTACGCAATCATGTTTCTCTGTAGCCTCCTGGTTACTCTTTCAAGGCGTACTTATTGGGCCTGGAAGATTATGACCAACATATCAAAATGGGGCTTCTGGTTCATGGGTTGGTTACTGTGGAGCCTAAATAAATGTTTTGATTCTTCTGCCTTCTACTTTGAGAGTTTCTTCTATCCGGCGATTCCGAACCTTTCAGACATGTTTATGATCTTCTTTGAGATTATAAACTCGGCCCTCCTGATACACTGCATCACAGGTGGAAATAAAGGAGATAATGAAACTAAAGAGTTTTTACAAACATTAAAGTGCTACATAAAAGTCTACTACTATTTGTAGACAAAACCCAACTACGCCAATTAGGCTAAGGATAATTTTTCCTATATTGTATCAGTTTCCATTAAATTGCTGACCCTCAAAATAATGGACTCAACCAAAATGAACAGGATAAAATACAGCACTATGATTTGAGAAGAAAAATGTAAAGCATGGATGAAATTAGCCACCCCAAAATATGGATGAATGTACTTTCTGTCATCTATTAAGCTAAAATCACAGAAGAAAAATGACTGATAATCATATAGGTTCCCAAATGAATGCAGGATGTAGACTACTCAGGAACAAGAAATTACAATTTCTACATCCAATTCAATATATGTTTATGAAGTGCCTAATACATGACCTTGAGGACCCTAAAATCTAGTCACTTACTTTATTTAAAGACTCAGGCTCAATAATACTAGAGTAGAGATTTTTTTCAAATTTTTGTTGTCCAACTTTCCATCTACTCTCTCTTTTACTAAAGGAGTGTGCCACTTCCTTCACCTCACCAACCCCCTCTTTCCCATTCTAGATACGGCAGACAATTTGAATAACCCTGCCTTTAGGGAGATAGGTGGGATTCTAGACAATTGAGAAGGAACCAGGATGTCTTGTGAAGCACCTAGACTTAGGTGCAAGCTGAACCACGTAAATGCCGAGATGAAAGATGACAGCTAGCCTAGTCATATACTGTGACAGCTAGTCACAGTAAAATTCTGCATAGGTGATGAGAGGAGCAGAGTGTGCTTTTGACTCCTCAAGACATTTGTGTTGCCTTGCAAGATTCGGAATGGAAAGAAAACACTTCAGCTTGAAGTGTGCCAATCACTGACTGGCACAGCCATATCTGGCAATAGAGGACAGTACAGGACAAACGCCACCAGCTATGCTCTGCAAAACAGCCTGCTTAGGGAGGGCCCCAGATACAGAGGAACTTAGGGAATACGTGATGGGAATCCTGCCTAACTTAGTGCATGACTACTGAGTTACTGGTATTATGGAAGGTAGGCTGCTCATTGAAAAATGATGTAACTGCAGATAAGTTCTGTTGCTTATTCAATTTGTTTTACTGGATTTGCAAATAAAACTTCTTTGCATCTTATGTATTTTGCAGTTGACAATGGAAGCTTGTGACAATAATATGGTATCACATAACTTTCCCAGATTTTACATTGGGGAAATGAACCAGATATTCCAGGAGGAATATTTCCAAAGTGTATTTAGATTATCTGTATCCTGTGGGAACCTCTGACATGGGTTATAATGCTAAACCAACTAGTATTTGAGGAAAACATCTATCATCTGAGTAACTCTAGAGAGGATTCCAAATGTAGTGGGATGTTACTGCATTGTGAGCAATTAAAAATATAAAGAAAGAGAGAAGACACATGTAAAGTAAAAAACAAAAAAATGAAATCCAGAAATGCAATTTATCAGTAAACCAATCAATTCTTTTCTCTCCTGAAATCTAAGCAAGTCACTTAACCTTTCTAAAGGGCACCTTCAGTCTGGTTATCTGTAAAATAAGGAAGCTAGACTAAATGGCCTCTGAGGTTTCTTTCAGCTATAGATCTACCATAAGCTCACACAGCACACTCACTCCCGGGTCCCTCATCCAAGGACCTTGACTCATAATTTAACCAAGAAAATCAAGGACATTCACTGAGAATTTCCTTTTCTCTTCATCTCACTACCGCCCCCCCTTGCCACCATTCACTTCGCTGACCTATCTCTTCCTTTATTCTTTGATGAAAAGTTATCCCATTTCCTTATGAAAGCCAACCAGTCTTTACCCTTGATCCCATGCCCTCTCACCTTCTCCTATGCGTTGTCCCCATGACCATCTGGTTTTATTTCTCTAATATTCAACATCTTTGTCTATGCCACTAATGGTGGATGTACTTAAAGGCTAGACCCTCTTCTCTTTTCATTTTTTGCTCTCATTTGATGATCTTATCAGCACCCATCATCGCAATGCAAAAGATCCACAGATCTATATATCCAGCCCTAATCTCTTAAATCTACTCCAACATCACAACATTCTAATTTAGACATTTCAAGCTACACAACTCATACATCTTAAACTCAATGTGTCCAAAACAGAACCCAAATTCCCCCTCTTCCAAAATTCATTATTTCTGTTGAGGGCCTCACCATCCTTCCAGTTACCTGGGTTCATGACCTTGGCCTCTCTGCCTTCCCATTGGCTATCCCCATTGCCTGAAATGCTATCTCTCCTCATGCCACCTCTTAGACACCCTTCAACACTAAAATGCCATTTTCTTCAGAAGGACTTCTGTGCTCCCCCAGGTGTATTTACTTCTTGCATTTACTTTGTGCCCTTTAGTAAGGTTAAGTAACTTGCTCAGATTTGAGGAGAGAAAAGAATTGATTGGTTCACTGATAAATTGCATTTCTGGATTTTTTGTTTGTTTTTTACTTAACATGTGTCTTTCCATGTTTCTTTATATTTTTAATTTCTCACAATGCAGTAACATCCCTCTACATTTGGAATCCCCTCTCGAGCTACTCAGAAGATAGGCGATTTCCTCACCCCGCCAGGTGTATTCCCTTCTTGTATTTACTTTGCATGCACCTTTATCTCCTCCTGTAGAACATATGTTCCTGGTGGGCAGGGGACCATTCACTTCCATCTAGATATCCCAAACACTTAGCACAGTGCCTAGCACATAAAAGACACTCAATAAATGCTGGCAATGGAAAGACTTCCTTCAACTGATACAAAGTGAGGCAAGAAAACAATATGCACATGACTAGAACAGTGTAAATAAATGGGAAGAATAACCATCACAAAATAATCAAAAATGGATGCTACTGAATTACAAAGGACAAACCTAGCCCAAAAAGTGTTATGAGAAGTTACTTTCCTTTACTCCTTTACAGAGGTGGGTGGGGGAGGGACAAGGAAAGTTCAAGTGTTTGGATTACTGCATATGTGAGATTTTTTTTTTTGATATATTGATGAGTTTGGCTATTTTTTTCCCTTCTTCCTCATTCTTTTTTTTTTTTTTTGTAATAAGAGAGGGAGAGACATGCTGGAGGAAATTAGATGACATAAAACCAAAACATATCAGTAAGATTCATTTAAAAATAAGTGGCGGTTGATTGATGAGAGAATCTACTTACAAATATAATCAATGCTAAGAAGCAAAGAACTCTCTTGTTTTGACCTATCTTTTCTGGAACCGGTGTATATAATGCAGTACGTATGCTGGGGGAGTGGAAGAGGAGGAAAGTTCTGGCTTCTTGACAAGTCGTGTAGTTCAGAAATTTAACAAACAAAAAGTATCATAATTTATCATAAGTGGTTCTTGCTTCTTGGTACCAGAGAAAGATTATTTTTCAAAATAAAAGAAAACTAATTCTCTGTCAGAATATGTGGCAAATAATCTACAATAAAGAGAGAAAATACACTGATAGGGCCTGAAATAAGAAGCTTCTCACTCTTTTGGCTCCATCTATCATCTAACCTAGGAAATATTTTAGGGTACAAACAGTAATTTTGCAATAGAAAAGTCTAGAGATTTATAATAATTTACATCTGTAAGTCTAACACCAAATTATTTTTGACAGTTTATATTGTGGATGTAAATCCTTCCCATCCTGGAAGACAGAGAAGGAGCAGCAATTCATTTCATTGGGAATTTTTTTCACCACTAATTTAAACCTGCAGCAAGACAGAGAAGGAGACTGCATAAATAAGTTCTCTATGTCTGTACCCCAAATGACCTTTAGAGATACCCACTTTCCCTTCTTCCACATTGTTCTTTATGAGTTTTAAGAGGTCAAATGGTAGATACTTGGATTAAAAAGAATCACTAAAAAGAGTATTCATACCTAGGAGTCTTGCAGAGTTGGAATTCATTCTCAGGATGAATGTAAGCAAATAATACAAGGATCTAATGTCCTTATGCACATGTTGTATGTATTTTTCTACATGTCCATAAATTTATGTGCTATGCTGGCTTTTTTTTTTAAATAAAAGTACCTGGAACCCATATGCCTTACAAGTACTTGATAAAGGTTGCTAACAACCTAATAACAATAGACTTGAAATTACTGAGAAGGAAGTAAACCATTCATCTCCGGGCTCCCAGGATCCACTGAGTGCATACAATCTATTAAATGGACCTGCTGAAAAACAATGTGCCTCATAAAACTGAACATTTAGTTCATTTCACATTTAGAAAATGACTCACAATTGTAGCTCTCAAAAAAGTACCTGGTGAAGTTTAATAATAACCTGCTCCATATTTTTCCTAGCAAATGTAATTTATCAGGGAGAGGTAACACACAGGATTACTCAAATAACACTAGCCAGAATTTTTAAAAATCTTCAATAATATCCCAAACAACATGACTCTAGGTTTAAGAATGTTTCAGGTTTTAGTAAGAAAAAAAACTCACTAAAAAATTGAGAGCATTATTTAAAAAACAAACAATAAAAAAAAAATACACAGGAATACCAAAGAAATCCTTACTTCTGCCCTTACTACTGTATTTTCCTGTGAGGAGGATCGGGGATTGTTTCAGTTTGTCTTTGTATCGCCAATACTCATCACAATAATTTTAGCTTCATAATTGGCATTTTAAGAAATGCTTATTGAATTGGATTGAAGAGACACTGAACTGGGAACTAGAAGTCACTTTTTGATCTTAGACAAATTACCTAACATTTCTGAGCTTCATTTTGCTTAAATGCACATGGAGACAATAATAATATGGGTTTGTAAAATAAGTGCTTTGTAAAGCTGATTGTTCCATCAGAATATGAGGTATTATTAGTTATACTTATAGCAAAACCATGCCCTTATTCTCCAAGATTTAGCTACCCTTATATATCATTCCACTAAATAAATATTCCAGCAAACAAAAGCATCTCATATGCCTCAAAAACCATTATTGTAGTGATGTTTCTTTGTGCTCATTTTTGTTAGTGTTAGAGGCAATTGACAGGTCAAGACTCAAGTACAGCCTCTGATATGTATGGGCTCAGTGACTAAGGGCAAATCATTCAGCCTCCCAGAATTCCAGGCCATTCTCTAAGAGTGCAAATTAGAGATGAGTTGTACACTGTCACTGGTGGAAGGAGATTCCATGCAAGGAGAAAAGATAGGTGCTGACCAAAAACACATAAAACAATAAAATAAAAAACACTGACGGTATTCTTTGAAAACGTCCAACAGGAACTATGAAATGATAACTGAAAATCTTAGCATCACTCATCAATTCTAGATCATTTGTATTGAATTTTTTTCCACTCAAATCTGATTTATGGTATTTACAGGAGAATGCAACTATACAGGTGGGAATTAATATTAACTAAGCATACTTTATAATGTGCTAATAAATAGTAATGATGTCCTATTCATATTTAAAGAGTATCTACTGACCTACCCCAACCCATAAAGCATGTGGTCTGACCTATTTTTCCAGTAGTAAAGATAGGTTTTACTGACCAAGACAACTTTTCTCAGAGTTAGAGATAAGGTCAGCTGCCATGGAATAAAGCAATGTAAATCATGTCGTTTTTAAGACGGAACATAATCTTGACTTCACCAGAATTAAGTAGATTGAATATTACTGGTTTTTAAAGAATGAATGAAGGGATGGATGGATGAAAAAGCCCTTACAATGTGTCTTTATTTTTAAAACCTTACTATGTTGCAAGCACTGTGCTAAATGCAGAGTAGGCAAATACCAAAGTGACCTCAAGGAGCTCACATTTAAATAAGTGGGACAAATACACATGGGACATTAGTGACCAGAGTAGTACCAAGTAGCTTAAAGTCACTCAGTGAGATGTGAGACTGAGGTTTCCCTTTTTTCCTAATTACCTAAGACCTCTGGATCAGTTGACTTCACCATAACCATCTGTTAAGGCACATCTAGGAATTTTATGTCCAAGCATGCCTCGCTTTAGAAGATACTGCTTATATAAACTGATTTTTGGTGAATCAAAAGACATTTTAAATACAACTTAAATATATAGAAAGTTCTATTTTTTTAAAAATTATTAATTAGAATTAATTAGTTAAGCATAATAATCACATGATATATAATTATATAATTATTCTATACTAGACTTACTAAATTAAAGATTATCCCCAAAGGTTATGAAACGGAAATATTCTAAACCACTGAATATTCTGAATACTTCAAAATACTAGTACTATACTAATAACCACAAAATATTGAAAGAACCCAAGGAATGCTTGCAGTGCATCTTGTACCCTAAAGGCTGAGAATGGGAAGCAGAATGTCACATTGGACCGTCCACTTGTGTGAACTTGGGCAGGTCACACTTAACCTCTGTGGGCCTCTGTTTCTTTAACTGCAAAATGAAGGGTTTCAATGAGATGGCTTGTGAGGTTGCCTCCATCTCTAAATCTATGCCCTTACCATTACCACGTACACTGGTAAAAGGGAATACCCACAATGATGAAATCACAAGCTCGTCTAAGCATCATACATGAATTACCAACTTCCAAAGCCATAGAGTACAATGAATTACTCTTGCCACTAGACTATACTTAATTTCATCTTTCTCTAGTGATTCAGAAGATGAAGCAGGACTTTGCTATAAGTTTTAGGGTCAGCATGATGAGCCTTAATTTATATAACACAGGACTAAAAATGAAAAAGATACTAGGAAGTAGGACATAACAAATACTCTTCTGGCTATATATACATATATGTGTGTGTATACACATACACACACACACATATTTATGTGTATACACATATACACACACACATATTTGCAAGGGAATTTATATTCTAAACCTAAGTCACCCTAGTTACTCACGAATAGCCGTGTCAATTCTCTGGTCAAGAAGCTGCAGTGGCTCCCTATTGCCCCAGGATGAAATACCAACTCTTCAGCTTAGTTTCTGGCATTCGACAATTTGGTTTCGGTCTACCTTTTGGGTGCTATTTTACAAGACTTCTTCTCACATCCTCTACATTCTGGTCAAATCGGCCTAGATGCTATTCTTAGTGTACCAGATAACAATTCCTCCCAGGGCACCTTTGCCCAGGATGGCCTCCAGGCAATAATTTCTGTTCTTTCTCACTTCTGCCTCTGGCAAGCCCTAGAGCAGAGGTCCTTAACCTTTATGTATCATGTACCCCGCTCTGGCAGTCTAGTGAAACCTACTGACCTCTTCTCAGAAAAAAAAAATGTGTTGAAATACATAGAATAAATATTAAAATACAATTATCAAATATTTCAAAGAAGTTCAAGGACTCTACGTTAAGAATTCCTGCCCTAGATTAATTTAAGATTCAAATCGGGAGTCACGTACCACAAAAGGCCATTCTGATCCACCTCAACTTTTGGGGTCCCTCCCTTTCCAGAAATATCTTTGAATTTCTTAATCTATATCCATGGCGTATTTCCCCCTTATAATCGATGGTCCTCAAGGACAGAGATCACACAGTTTTTTTTTTAACCTATGTATCTATTCTCAGCTTCAGCTATGTAGTACCTAGCACATAATAAGTGCTTAAGAATTGTTTTTTGAAAGTGACTATTTAATTTTTTCCAAACCCTTTTAAGAAACACAAAACTTGACCAAAGTATCAACCTTATTGCCTAGTATTAACACCATCTCCATCTGCTTTCACAGAAGCTTTTCACAGGCTTCCTTTTAGTATTTGTCATGAAATATGAAAAACGCTGAATCTTACTTTTAAAAAGTTATCTTTTAGCACAAAAAGTTACACAAGAGCTTTTGGTTTTATATTCTGCATTTCCCTAAAGAAGTAACATATCTATATTAATTATTTAATTTTGTGCATCAATAGTTAAAACAACAACAAAACCCCAAACCGAAGTGCTGCTGAGTTCTTTTACTGGATGTTTCTCATATTTGTACAGAAAGGTTTCTCAAATCAACTTTGTGTGTCTGTTTTGTTTACAATACTTTGTCATACTACTAAGCTCCCACAGTGCACTTAGATATTAAAGCCATTGCAACATGAGTCCTCTGATAGAGTGCTATTGAATATTTCTCAAAGTGGGGAGGGGAAAGCAGTAAGATTTCACTCAGAGCTACTGGGTGGGCAGATTAGTCAGGCATGAATTAGCAAGGTTCTACTGTAATTTGATTTTAAAGCATAGTTCCTTGTAACTTTCAAAGCCCCATTTGTCTCATAAATGAATTCGGAGCCTAAACCAAACAAACGATTATTGCTTCATTTTGCCTTAAAAAAAAAAAGATTTTGGGGACATCTCCCAACAAAACAACATTTGTTTTAGAGTGAACAAGCCAGCCCTTCCTTTCAGACACGTCATCATCTCTCCAAGCAAAAACACTTTAAATAACGAGCAAATGGATTTTTATATACAAGAAAGTTAATGGCCATTTAAACCTATGTTTATGCTTAAAGTTTGAGTTTTTAAAGCATTTAAAGAAGAGATTTTTTCCTGGGATCCAAAAACTTTTTAAAAATAGTTTTATGACAACTATGTCAACATAATTGGTTTCTTTAGTATTCCTATGTGTTTTATTTTATGCATTTAAAAAAATTATTTTGAGAAGGCATCTGAAGGCTTCAGACAACCAAAAAGGGATTGAGAATACACACACACACACACACACACACACACACACACACACAGAAACTAGATTTAAAGCATAATTAAACAAAGCCAAAATCTCTACCATGAATCCTTTTTTTTTAGATCCTGAATTAAATTCCACATACAGACTCAAAGAATCATTTCAGATAAATTGAGACTGTAGAATGAAATCTAAGCAGGGGCTTAAATTTTGGCTGTACAAATACAGCGCCAAGCTAGGCCATTAGGTTGTACTTGCCATGTTCCAATTAATAGAAAAGTGCCATAAAGTTCTTTTCATGGCCTCGTGAAACAGGGCTCTAAAGGCCAATTACTTTCACCTGCTAGGCCTCTCTAGCTAACGTTAGCAGGAAACTTAGACAAGGAAGGACAGTTTCTCTCTCTCAACTAGTTGCTTTTTTTCCTCCCTCAGGAAAACATTCCAATTACATATTTCAAGAAGAAGCACTGGCTACTCCTCTGTGATTCATTTGTATGTAAATGGCAGTTTCTCAATTCTTAATTGATAAAGACAATCCATAGCAAAAGAATGTTTTGCCAGATTGAAAAATATTACTGACCTTATTAGCTTTCCTTAGCACAACGTGGGACCTTGTAAAGGAGGAAATTAAATTTGAATTTCACAATAGAGGAAGAACATGCAAAGAAAGGATGGAGGTGTTTTTTTTAAGGTGGTCTGATGTATGTGTGTGTGTGTGTGTGTGCGCGTGCACATGTATTTGCGTGTGTATATAAATAATATTTTTATGTTTTATATATATGTATATATATATATATGTATCATAGACTATGTATATGCACACATCCACATATTTACTTATTCTAGGGGCTATAAAAGTATGAACTTCAGAGAGTACATACAATTTCCCCCTACATATTTGTTATCCCCAATAAGATGGCTTCATGGAAGAGAAAGAAATACACAATGATTCTTCCCTTTTAGTCAAGCCTGCACTTAAGATTGCTGGGAGAATCCATGATACCTCATCAAAACTCTGTTCGGCCTGGTGGTGGTTCTGGTAGCGGTGTATCAGTGGTGACTACAGTGCCAATGATGGTGGTGTTGGTGTTATAGTGATGGTGGTGCTAATGATAGTGGTGATAATGGTGGCAGTAGTGGTAGTGGTACTAAGGAGAATAACATATTACACTGCAAAGTTTGCAGAATATTTTACATTCATTAACTCATTTGAGTCTTATAACTTCCCTGGGAGGTGGATACAACAGATATTATTATCCCCATTTAATTAATGAGGAAACTCAGTTTCCAGGAGGTTAAGTGCCCATGGTTACATAGCTCGTTTCAGAAGCAGGTTCTCAGCCTAAGTCCTCTGAGCTCCAAGGTGAGCACTTTATCCATCACACTACACTGCAAGTCCTATATCATGATAACAAAATTGTGTTTGCATTGATGTGATTTTTGGGGAACATCTAGGGTGTTCTTTCCACAGAAAAAAAAAAGGCGTTGGACTAGGTAAGCCTTGGATGGTTCCCTTCAGGCATATAACTATGACAGTTTTACTAGGAGATTAGTGCAAGTTCCTGAAAACTCTAGTGGTTTCCCATAATAAACTAGTTCTTCATGACTGGGTCTTCCACATATATAAATACTATTATTTTCTATCAGAATCACACCTATAAAATGGCTAAATGTCAGAAAAACTTTTGCCAATAGGGATGCAAAACGAAGAACAAGAGAGTAATCCTTTCATATTTGTACCAGGCTTTTCCACAAAGCACAACACACTGCCAGGCTTGAGGAATATTATAAGATATAAAACCATTTTAGGAAGAATGGCAAATGAATGGCCTAAATCTTACTATATTTCTTGCTGTTGTCCATATAGTATAACCTTTAGGACCAGAATTCTGTTTTCTTCTTTGCATTCCTAGCTCCTAGAACAGTATTTAGCATGTAGGAGATACTTAATAAATGTCTGTAATCGATTAATTGTTGACTCATTCTACAATATAGCTCAGAGAAGGGGTGGTGAACCTCTAGGTAAGGTGGTCTACTCTGTGAAGTTTGGATTCAGTCAAAGGGCAGCACTTGAGGACCTAGAGGGCCACATGTGGTGATGAGGCCGCAGGTTTCTCACCCCTGTCTCAGAGCATTTCCCAGTCATGTTTAACAGATGCTTACAGTGGTAAGAATAGCTTACAGGGTTTAAGGTTAGCAGGTGACACCATATTATTTGATCACATTTCTTCCTCGCCTATGAGGTAAATACCACAGGTATCATGATTATCACTATTTTACAGATGAGCAAAGTGAGCCTCAACCAGTTAAGTGACTTGCCCAAGGTTATACAACTAGTTACATGTCAGAGGTATACTTTGATCTCCAGTGTCTCCCAATGCAGAGTTTAGGTCTATTGATTTGAATTGTTGTTCATCCTTCATTTTAGAAGAGGATCAATGACATCACGGATGATGTCTCGACTCCTGTGAATTGAAGTGAGGCAGAGTTGCAACAAAATCTTCAGCCTCATTCTCTCTTCCGGAGTCATCAAAGTCCAGCGGCCAAGACAAAAGTCAGGAAAACTGGCGATGGCCCAGGATGCAGTGTATGACCTTGGTGTCTTCAAAGGCAGTTGATTTCCAAAGTAATTAAAGACAGTGTCCAGTACAAAAAATGCTAAATATGCAGCATATACCCTTATTCTTCTTTGATAAGTGAATATTCGCAAGTCTTGGGGTGACACATATACAAGTGCATATACACATGGGATCATAGATTCAGACCTGGAAAAGGCCTTAGGGGTCATCCCATCCAATCTGTCATTTTACAGATAAGGAACCTGAAACCTAGAGATGTTAGTTCATTTTTCCAAGGTCACACAGAGAGTAAGAAGCAAAGCCAGGATTTGAACCTCCCTTGTCTGGCTCCAAGGGTACATGCCTATGATATCCTAAATAATAAAAATACAGAAGCCGTATATTGACTCAGTTTACTCATAGCAGCTCTTTTTGTGGTGGCAAAGAACTGGAAATTGTGAGGATGTCCATCAATTGGGGAATGGTTGAACAAGTTGTGGTATATGATTGTGATGGAATACTATTATGCTATAAGAAATGATGATCTTAGAAAAACATGGATAGACTTGAAAGAAATAATGAAGGACAAAATGAGCAGAACCAAGAGAATGTTGTATACAGTTTTAAGAACTTTGAGCAACTGAGTCATTTTGACTATTACAAATAGCCAAATTAATTACAAAGGACCAATGAAGGAAGACGCTATCTGCATCTAGAGACAGAGCTGATAAATAGATGTATGGAATGATTTCTCACACACGCGCACACACACACACACACACACACACACACACCTCTGGCGGTGGGAAGAAAAAAAGGGAAAAAAAAGAAAGTTACATAATAACTTTAATATACATTTAAAAGGAATAGCAAGTTGCACACAATAAATTGCAGTTACGTGTACAATCATCTTTTTCCCTTATTCTACTATGCTATGGAAATGCTTGTTTTATTTCTTAAGTTCAGAATAAAATAAATACAAAATAAAATAAAGAAACTATATTTGCATCATTCAACTGAATAGGCTATTCCCATATTACATACAGTTTCATATTATAGGGTATAATGTTTAAAATGACCTTTGTTAATAAATAGTATGAAGACCCTGAACAAGACATGAGAAGGCAATTCACTAGAAACACAGTTTACTTGATAGTTTCCAGTAATTTCTATGTTCTGAATCTATTTTTTTTAAAAGTTAGATTAAAGGAATTTGTTCCTTAGAAACAGCCAGGACTTAAGAATGAAAGTAGTATTAATCCTGTATATGACAAGCAGTGTGAATATCTAACATGTAGTGGAGGGAAATGCCTAATTTACTAAGAGATGACCCTCTACAATCTTCTTTGTGTGTTTCTATTAGAATTAAGTGATGAGATTTGAATCCCAGGCAGAGGTATTCTAAAGATTATGGGAAGTTTTACTTACACACACACATACACACACACACACACACACACACACGACAAAAATGTCCTGGTGTGGGAACACTGGAGTGGGGAGGGTGCTTTCAAGAATTCTCATCTCTGTATCACACAATAGAATTATAAATAGAAATAGATGAATGTTTGTGATGTCATAGAAAAAAGTTAGTCACGGTTTGTACCAAAAGATACATACCTTTTTGACACTCTTCGAGCACAGTATAACAGTACGTGGAAGTGTGACATTTTATGTACACAGAATCAGATGGGTAATGGTGAGATCCACCATTCCCCATTAAGGACTTGCGATAAACTTATAGATTAAAGTATTACTTAATTCAGAGCATTTATTAAGGGATGTTACAGATCTAGTCCAATCCCCATATTTTAAAAGAAGAGGAAATTAAGGTCCAGAAACTTTAAGTGGTTTGTCCAAGGTCATATAAGTAAAAAGTAGCCCTACTGAGATTTGAACTCAGTTTTTCTGAGTTCACATCAATAAATGAAGGGAAAAATACAGATTTTAAGCCCCTACTATGTGCAAAGCACCATCCTAAGGGCTGGATACAAACAGAAAATCAAGACAGTCCTTTCTCTCAAGAAACTCACATTCAACTCAGGGAAGATAGTACATATAGGAAGTCAAGGGAGAAGACCCAGTGGTCCTTAGGACACAGCAATATACACTGACAAAACCTTATCAGTATCTGATGTTGGTCTATATGACAGTGCCATTATTCTTTTTTTGAGATACAGCAGGTATGTTTACTGAGGAGAAGGTGGTGCTACAGCATGCAGAAGCAATTACTGGCCTGTCTTCACAGGGGTTGCTTCTCTGGATGAAGACTGAAAAGGACTGGGTGGAAAGATGGGCTAGAGGCCTGGCAGGGTGCTCAGGCTCAGAGTCCTGGGATGTCCACTAGACGATCTCTTGGTCAGGGCGCCTCGCTGCTCTTTCTACTGTAATCCTGTCTATTCAGGGAATGCCTGACAGCCAGTGGGATGAGCAGGTGGGAGATCCCAAGGAGTAAAAAATTTTGACTAGGAACTAATTAACATTCTCCCTGGTATCCATCCATCTATCCATCCTTTCTTCTTTTGCTATTTTTCAGATTCCTACTATGTCTGGTAGGGGAGATTAAAAAATAATTAAGACATGGCCACTGATCTCATTGAATTGACAATCTAATGAGGGAAAGATAGTACGTATACAAATATGAAAAACTAGGAAATAGGGGATGAATGTGGTATGGAATAATAAGACTATAGGAACAAAGTACTATGCAGACTCAGAAGAAGGAAAGGTAATTTCCTTGGTGGCTGAACACCTGAGGTATTTCTTCCGGGTTTCCCCTCCCTCCTCCATCTACTAGAGCTAAGTAGATGAATGATAGGACTGCTTTACGTATGGTTATGGACACATTTCACGCTTGGGGTAGTAGGAGGCTAATTCCCTGCATTGGAACCCAAAAGCATGATGCTTGCTTGGCTTTTACCAAGGCAAATGGGGTGATAGATTCTTCCCACCACAGTTTCTATGCAGTGTTATGTTACTTTCAGCACAGAAATAAAAATAACACATTCACTTAGGGGACCTTAATTTATTTTTTTAAAAAAGACTGTAATATAGTACTCAACCCTGTCTCATCCTCTTCAATTAGGCAAGACTTCAAAGTTACATGTTGCAATTGGCTCATCCTAAATTGGGACAGAACATGGCTGCTTCCAGCTTCCATTCAAGCTTTTCAAGTTCTCCTGGGGGAGGGAGAGAATAGTATACCTACAGGAGAAGGAGGACACTCATGTGGCCTTGCAGATGGCATTATCTTATACATATACATAGCTCACAAAATTTAGGAAAAAAATACAAACATAAACAATGATTACTTAACTATGTATATGCATGCTACTTAATATAAACAATTATCTTTATTTGAAATCTCCTATGCCAGTCTCACAGTTATGCCACAGACATGTAATGATAGCCCATGACTGACTTGACAGTCACTATGATGTTTTATATAATTTACCTCCCAATAGAGACATAAATCAACCGTATCAGGACTTCACACTTCACATATTTTATACATATTCATGCCAAAAATTACAGTCAAACTTCCTGCTTAAGTCCTTAAGTAACTTACACAGAATTTCTGTTTACATAATCATTTTTTTCTCCAGGGGAATCAAGCAATGTTGTTTTGTAATTTATAATCTTAGATAGCTGTCTGGAAGCATTAAAAAGTCAAGAGACACGCCACAATCACAATTCCAGCATGTGCAAGAGGAAGGACTTGAATCCAGGCCTTCCTGACTCCTGGGATACCCTCCCTACCTCCCCACCCCCAACAACACATGATCCATTCATAATTTATTGTAAAATTACTCAAACACATTTGACACCTAGGACTTTGTGAACATGCTGAGTATCTTCTACTTTAAACTGAGCTCAGTTTATTTTCCTGCTCACTCATTTTAGATAGGGGCCACCTTCTTGAACACGTAACAGGATTTAAAATAGATGAGAACCTAACTCATTTCCCTAACTTAAAAAAAAAATTATCATGCAAACTGGCCCCAACATGATGTCCTCAAGGACAGCCAAGGGTGTGGTGCCAGCATCACTAAGAGCTCAGTAACAGGATAAAGCAGAGATTATGTTTTCACGGGGTTTGTTTGTTTTTTGGTACAAATTTTGTTACTCCAGGTCAGGGGTGGGGAACCTGTGGCCTCCGGGCCACATGTGGCCCTCTAGGTCCTCAAGTGTGGCCTCAAGGCCACAGGTTACCCCCCCTCTGCTCCAGGTGGTCTCTTAATTTCTTGAAAGTTGAGAGAACTAAGAATTTTAAAAAGACACAATAGGAACTCAAAAGTATTTTTGAATAGGGTTTAGTAATAACTAGATAACTTTCTTTTGTGAGAAATAAAGGATTTCAACTAAAGCTCATTTCATTGTGCTAGAAAAAACAGCATATTTCTTAAAGCAGAGTTCAAGTTTATATCTCTCTTTCCCCATTGTATTTTTTAATGAAGGAAACTTAAAAGATTCTTTTTTAAAAAAGATAAAAATTATTTAGGAAATGTTGAAAAGCATGAATGAAAATATAGAAACAAGTCCCATTTCCTGCTTAAGCTTCCTGAGCAAAGAAATATAAAGAAAAAAATAAACTAAGGCTTCTTCCCCCTAGCTAGTCATGATGTCTCTAAAAAAATTTACTTCCTGATAGCAAAGCCACAAGGCTGAAAACACTTTCATTGCTACTACCTTACGTAGTATTGGAATCCATATTTAGTCAAATGGGATTAAAAAAAATTGTCACTCTAGATATTGGTGCCAGTGGCATTAAATAGATATTTAATCAGCTGTCTGGGCTACCACTACACCTCTCTAAGCACTGGTGGCCACATGTAAACCTGAGTGTCCAGAAGAAACCATGCATGGACTACATGTAAAGATGCTTTCCCATTCCTTGACTTTGTTGAAGTCTTTTATGAACACATTCTGTGATTTCCTATCCAATCAGGAGGTACTATCTTTTAACCTTAGATTTGCTAATTGGGGGTTGGGAAGTGGGAATAGGAGCTTCTTTTTCTTTTTCTTCTCCTCTTACTTTCTCCTCCCTCCCCCTCCTTATCTTTCTCAACTAATTGAGAAAAATCAGGATGACAGTATCATTACCTGAGGAAATATTCTAACAATTAAAAGGTGGCACAATTCCACTGTTTCTCAAGCAAACAGGTTTAGCAATCCCTATATTAACATTCAAGGAAAGTGAAGAACAGTATTTAAAGCAACTTTCTCGGAGTCACTCTGTGAGTTAGTATGTATGGAAAGAGATCTCACCGGTTCAGGCTCTTAGGTTTGGGCTTCATAACCACAAAACTACAAACCAGACAGATAGTACCACTTTTAGTTACTGAGGAAAGTCTTCAAAGATGAGTACCAAAGTAATCAGTGGTTTGACAGCTTCTACAGGCCTATTTCAGTTTACAATCTCAAATTCAAAAGCATACTTTACCCAGATTTTACATTATAACTTATTTTCAACTGACTTTAACAATTGAGAAGTGACCATTTATCTATGAAATCTTCCCTAAAGAGTTCAGTTTGAAAGCCAATGTGGGAGAGTGGGACAGTCCACAAGCATCATACTTATCAGGGAGTTTTAAGCAATGGGGATGTAGAAAAGGTCAAAAAACATGGTCGCTGCCCTGAAGAAAATCACAGTGTAATAAGGAAGACAACATAGAAAGCAACTATATAGATAAAAGATATAGAAAGTATAAATGGAAATTAATCTCAGAAGGAAGGTACTAACAGCAGAGGAGCAAAGGAAGCCTCCAACAGAAGGTGGGATTTAAGCTAAGTAGTGAAGGAAATAAGAGAAATGATGAGGCAGAGAGGTGGGAGAGAAAGCATACTAAGAATAGAAGCTGGTGCAAAGTTGGTAGAAGGGGTTGGTAGAAAGTAGAACAAGGAACAGCAAGGAGGTCAGTTTGTTGTTCAGTTATTTCAATTGTGTCTGACTCCTACTCACCCCTTTTGGGATTTTCTTGGCAAAGATACTAGAGTGGTTTGGCATTTCCTTGTCCAATTCATTTTACAGATGAGAAAACTGAGGTAAATGGGATTAAGTGACTTGGCCAGGGTCACACAGGGACATTTACTAGCAGTAAGTGTGTGAGACCAGATTTGAACTCAGGCCTTCCTGCCTCCATGCCCAGTGCTCTACCAAGCAGAGAAAGTTCATGGAAGGAAATAAAGTATAAGACTTGAAAGGGAAGGAGAAGGCCAGGCTGTGAAGACCAGGACTCTTACATTATATCTACTAGGCCATTATTCCTAGCAGGAAGACTGAAATAATGGCATGGAGATTTTAAAAGAAAATTCAGAGGGAGGGCAATAGAAAGGGGGTTTTTATGCAAATATAGGCCATATTAGTGTAGAACAGATTCTCCCGCTGCTTCCATTAATTGTGTATGTGTGTGCATATATATATATATATGTAAAAACATATAAAAAATTTGTGGTCTCTTAAGTTAAAAACAATTGGATACAAAAACCATTTATTTCAATATTCTGGAATAATTCACTTCCACCATCTCCAACTAACCCCAAATACAGTGAATTAATGCATTAATTGACAGTAGAAAGAACTTTAGCTTTGGAGTAAGAGTTCAAATTCAATTCTGCCACCTAGTCACCTCTAGGATCATTTAACTTTTCTGGTCCTCAGTTTTCTCAGTTGTAAAAGGAGTAGGTTTATCAGATCAGTAGTTCTCAAACTTTCTGATCTCAGGATCCTTTTATACTCTTAGAAATTATTTAGAACCCCACAGAAAGATCTTATTTATGTAGATGATAGCTATTGATATTTGCCGTGTTAGAAATTAAAATGTCTTCGTATTATTAAGCTCAGCAATTAGGGAAACTTTATTTATAAGAAAAGTATGTTCAAAACTAGTGATTGCTTTTCTAGAAGTGGAGCAGGTGGGGGGGAGGGGAGGAGAAGGACTGTTGCCTGAGATCTGCCAGGACCACTCTCAGGAGGCTGTGGCCTTTACCTGCTTCTCTGGCATCAATGATATTATTAATTATCAATTTATACCAGGAATTATAAATCATCTCATACATTCCTCTACTGTAAAATACTCACTTGTTCATTTTTTTAAAAGTCCTATTATAGTTATTCCACATGGCACCTGAAATATGTGTATATAAATGTATATATAAATCCAGTTTCCAGTGCCCCAATAATGATTAGAAATTTCAGTCTGGTTGTTTCATAAACACCCAGACACAACTTTTGTTCTGTCTCCTAGCTTCCCGGACTTCCTGCAAGACAGCTCAAATACTGCCTCTGCACAGGGCCTGTCCTGGCTGTCTTTTCCCATACTGCTAACGTCTTCCCTCTGAAATTACTACAATTTATACTGTACATAAACACACTCTTTGTACATAATTGTTTGAACATTGTCCCCCAACTCGAGTGTGAGGTGCTTGAGGGGTAGGGATTATTTTTGCCTTCCCTTATATCTCATTAGCACATTGGCCCATAGTAGGCACTTAAATGCTAGATGGCAACGATGATATGCTAAAGTCAAATTATAGGCCAAACTCAGGATAATGTTACACATACAAACTAGAGCGAAAAACAAAAACCTCAATGTTTCTTTAGACAGATCTACTTTTGATTTCCCCAAAGAAGTTTATGTTTGTTGAAGAGGGAAGGAAATATATTAGAACACTGCGGCATATCCACATATGACATTTCATAGTAATGTCCTTAATGTAAGCTAATGATAATGGTAGTACTCATAAAGGCTGAAAATTTCTATCTGATTTTAATGTTTGCAAAACCTCTTATGCATATTAACTCCTTTGATTCTTACAACCCTATCTCGGGAAGAAACTGAGGCTTCCAGAAATTTCTAAGTTACCACAATCTAGGGAGAGGGGAAAAAACTATTTGAATGGCAAAGCTATTCCAATGACAGAGAAGGAAGTTCCAGAGAGGTGTGAACACTATTAACAATTGAAAAGTGTGAAATTTGTTGATAATTGTAACAATGAGGGTACAAAGCTAGTAAGTATGAGATGGAGAAGTTGAACAGGGGTTTTCTTCCATTAGGGCAGTTATCTTTACCTCTTCCTTCTTCACTGCCCATCCCCATTTCGATTACCTGCCATCATATCCCTCACATCTGCTCTCACCTTTCCAGGTGGACTACAGTAGTTCAAGTCATCATTTTTGTCCCATACTCGATCCATCTTTCACACCCATCAGACTAATCTCGTTAATTCACACATGTAATCAAATTAACCCCACTAGTCAAAAACATTCAATGCTTCCTCAATGCTTAATAAATAAAATATCAACTACTTAGCCTAGCATTCCAGGCCTTCCACAAGGTGGTTGAAACCAAATGTCAGAATTGCCATATACATCTTAACTCCACACAGTCAAATACAGTCAAATCGGACTATTCTTTGATAAAAATCTGCCTACTTTTTCCTCTTCTCCTTGATCTTCTCATCCTATTATGTAATGACCTCTCCTTTATAGATTTTGTAGAGTATGTTGATTACCTATGTATTTTCTTCAGTCTTCCTACTGGATTGTAAACCCCTGGAGGGTTTGGGGGACCCTGTCTGTCTTTATTGTATATCCTCAAGGGGTAGTACATTGATGGCACATCATCTGCGCTGCATAATTTTTTAAACTAAATTGAAGCTTGTGGGAGGAGGAGAAAACCAACCACATGTACACGAAATAAAGAACAACAATATCAAGAGGTTAAAAATATTAAGATTTCTTAAAGCAATACATGATTACATGTACTTGAGTTCCTAGGAACAATGAGTTCCTAAGAAGACTGTATTATGGGTCAAAGTATAGAGGAAGAATTCATTGGTAGAAATCAAACTGGACTTTAAAGGATATGTAAGACTTTGGTAGGAAGAGAGGGAAAAGGTGTTCCAATAGGGAGAAAACTCGCTAAAGGTAAGAAAGGATATGGCTTATACAAGAAAGCTTTGGGTACACCCAACTGGCAGTAGGATGAAAAATGCTAAAGTAAGCAGAGGGGATTGAATGGCAGACCAAAGACCTTGGAATTTGTTCTTGATATAAGACTAATGGGATAGAATTTCCTGATATAGAGGTGACACTTAGAAACATAAAAAATAGAACGATAGTACACTTAGGAAAGATGACTCTTTAGCTTAGAAACAGGAGCCAAAACAAATACTTAGAAATTGTTAATTCTCACATTCTGACAACCAAAAAATTTACCAACCTGCATCCAGGCTTGACGTGAGCTTCTCTGAGCTTACCTAGACTGCCACTAAGAATGGTAGACGGTCTGTCACCAATCCCATGCTCCAAACCTTCCCAACATGATAGGGCCTGCTAGAACATGCACTTCTTTGTTACTGCCTTTGACTTTGTCAAGCAATTCGTTCCAAGGCTACTTTCCATTGACCCCAATAAATGGTAAGTTATTAGCTCAAATTACAGAGTTTCAAATTTCTACACTTGTATGAATTTTCTTCTTTTATCACTATTACAGCGCTCTGATCTCCTTGGTCATGTTCCCGAATGGCTGCTTTAGTTAGTTTCAGAATGATAATAACCTGAGATCCCTTTGCCAAAAAAATCCTATGTACAACTCCTAAAAATGTAAACATAAGAGGGAATCAGAAGATTCAGTTTTTAATCTTAGTTCTAGCACTTACCAGACATCTGACCTTACAAAACTCACAACTTCTCCAGAAGTTCAGTTAATTAATTCACAGAAACTGGCAATTCCACTATTTGGCCTCTCCACCTTGTGGGACGGTTGAGAGGATTAATTCAATTCAATGACGATTTTCTATTAAGGACTAACTGCAATAACCGTAGGTGATACAAAGACAAATAAAACTCTGCCTTCCTTAACGCAGCTATAAAGTGCTGTACAAATACAAGATTTATTACTGTAATTGCTTTGGTGGTGTCAGTCTTTAAACTCATGGATCAGTACAGGGAACTCATAAAGTGGAAAGTCTGTCCTTCCAAAGCAGATCATCATCAACCTATAGTCTCAGAGAGTGGCTGAAAGCCAGGCCTCTATCCACTGTGCCAGCCTGCGTATCAATTGCATATACATACATGTGGATGTGTGTGTACGTACACACACATACATGTATGTTACGTAGATTCTTTAAAAACAGGAAAAAATCATTTAATGTGCCAAGCTATAAATAAAAGATCTTTAATACTACAAATAATCATCACTGATATCTCAAAAATTTTATTCATGAGAATGATAACCAAATGTGGATTGGAATAATTTTTCCACAAAATTAATTTGAAATGTACTATTGTTCTTTTGACTTAACAAACCAGTTATATCAGTCATATAACCTATATTGGCATCAGATTCTTCAATCATGAAATGTGGGGGTTGGGCTATACAGGACTAAGGTCCTCTCTGACTTTGTTGGTTATGAGGCTGTAGAAGAGTACCACCTGCATTCAATGTATTGCCTCGGTTTCTTTAGAGTATAAATTTCACTGTGATTTTAAATTAAAATTAAACACATGAGTAAATAACAGTTACGTGATCACATGAGAAACACCCCTTTTCAGAACCAGCTTACTTCTTCGCAGAAGTGGTATGACTGGTATAGCTGGTTGAATAGTATTATTTTACCATGATTTACCCCGATAATGAAATGTTCTTGGTTACCAGCAACACAATATACACTGACAACAACAAGTTATCGTGGAATGCGTACCACCAGTTTGTATACTTCATTAGGACATTAAAAAAATGAAATTCTACAATATTATACTTTCTTTATCCAGAGAAGAAAATTGTTAACCTCATTAAGTAATGCCTAATGGGAGAGTTAAAGTATTTTAAGAAACATATACTAATAATTTCCCCACCCAACTGAAAGACAAATTTTAAGGAGTTTTATTCAGCTTTTCTTCTTGGATACTTTCTCTTCCATGTTTTAGTTGACACATTCTTCTCTTAGTTTGGCTTCTATCTCTCAAGCTACTTCTTTTTAGTTTCCTTTGCTGGATCTTCATCCAGGTCATTATCACTGATTATGGGTGTGCCACCAAGATTTTGTCATAGGCCCTTTTCTCTTTTCTCTCTGTACTCACTCACTTGGTGACTTCATGAACTCCAATGGGTTCAACTAACATCTCTATACAGATTATTGCCAAATCCAGCCTTCTGCTTTCTCCTGATTCCATATCATCATCTATCTATTGGTCATTTCAAATTTAATATCCCAACATTGATGTGTCCAAAACAGAATAGATTATTTTTCCAACAAACCCATCCCTCTTCTGAAATTCCCTATTACTGTTAAGGACAACACCATCCTTTCATTCACCCAGGAGTTTATTCAATAGTGGGTTGATAGAATAAGAGCTACACTTTTGGAAAATCACTTTGTCAGGTTAGTGAAGGATGAATTGGAGTAGAGAGAGACTTGATGTATGCATATCAATTAGAAGGGTAATGAAGGCAAGACACAATAAGAGCCTGAAACTAAGGGGATGGCTAGTTGAGCAGAGAGACACATGAGAGATGTTGTGAAGGTAGAAATGACAAGATTTGTCAAAATATTATATTGAAAAGATGAGGATGACACCAAAGTTGCAAACCTGGGTGATTGAGAGTGTCATAGTACCCTCAACAGTAACAGGGATATCTGGAAGAGGGGAGAGTTTGCAGGGGAATGATCATGAGTTCTGTTTTAGACATGCAAAATAAGAAGAGTGAGACTGAGAATATACATAAGTACCCAATATCTAAAGGACTTTCACATTGTTGTTCATCTTCTGTTTTAGAAGAGGACCAATCAGTCATGGGCTGATGTCTTGACTCCAGCGTGAATTGGATTTAAGTGAGGCAGAGTTGCACAAAGTTGTCAGCCTCACTCTCTCTTCCAGAATCATTGAAGTCCAATGGCAAGACTAAAGTCAAGATGACTGGCTATGGCCCAGGATGCAGTGGATGCATCATCGAAGGACTTTCACAATACAAAGATGGAAGGTGGGATGATGCAGTAGAAAAGCACCCCAGAAAACATTAAGGGAAGACCAAAACAATGAGGGAAATTAAAAGGCAAAGAGGGCAAATATGCGTAAGAGACAAAAAAAGATTATAGGACTCTTAAAACAGGCTTTAAAAATCCCCAAATGCACTATAGTGCCATGTAATGTATTATATCTTATCCTGTTAGTAACATTCCCAATAGGTTTTCTGAACAAGCTACTCCCAGGATCGAGGATTTCATCAGTGTAGGGATTCCCTCCCTCCTCTGACACTGATTATAGCCTTTTCTGTGTCTTAGTAAATGAAAGTTCATGAATTGCTGTGGTAAAAAAATATTGGTTACCTGTCAACCAGCTTTCTGGTGATGAATTGCTTTGAAGAACTAGTCAGTTCTTGACCAAGTTAGCACATGCAGAAGAGCTTATCAGGCTGTGTCAGAGCTTGTGTTCCTAGGATCAGCACAACCCTTGAAAATCTAGGGTCACAATGAGGCTTTGGAATAGGACACTAATGAAGGAACCCCATTGTTATTATTTGATGGCTCTTGCCCTCGAGGCCCTGGGGATACTGAGAAGCTCATCTTGAATAATTTCTGGCATGAGTGTTGGATATAGTTATAGTCACCACCCCACATACTGAGGGACAGGATAAGCCAATGTCCCAAGCCCTACTTGACTTTATTCATATTTGGAAGGATCTTATATAATCTGAAACACCAGCCCCTAAGCTTACACACAAACATTCCATTATCCCTACTTCTCTCCTCTGCCCTTCTCTGTTTCACTTAGCCTCTGGCCAGATCTTATTTCCTCACAAAAGTCTCAGGGTCAGATTCTTATACAAAGATACATTAAACAATCTACCATTGTTATTAAAAATAAAATGATATAAACATTACTTTAGTTATAGCACTTCTCTATTAACAATCTTAGCTATTCCTCTAATACCTATTCAAGTAGAAAAGTTTTTTTGCCTTACTTTTGAAGTTGTCATCAATCAATCCATATCTAACCTTGTTGTGACTTTTTATCTTCATTGTGATTTCAATGGTATAGGGAAGTTAAGGTAAGGAAGCTCCCTTAATTAATACTGATCAACATCAGAAGTATAATTTAAATCTGTTGGTGGAGGTAGAGAGAGGTCAATTAACTTGTCTAGGGTCACAAAGTGCCAGGTTACAAGGAAGACTTGAACACAGGTCTTCCTAGTACCACGTAAATGTTAGCTACTATTACTGTTGTTAGCAGTAGTATATATCAAGTCAACAAGCATTTATCAAACACTTACTATGTGATAGGCAATAAACTTTAATTCAATTAAATTCAACAAATATTTATTAAATGCTTGTCATACACAAAGCAAAATTATCTGTAGGGACCTAGCAATGCCTTAGATTTCTTAATTTCCAGAAGAGACCAGCATGTTGCCAGGCATGTACTAGGAATCTGATGAAGACTTTCTGTTGGTCTTTGGACAGTTCTAGAATAGGCATACTTTATCCATGGAATTCAGAATTCATTTTTAGTTACTTTATTAATTTAATAAATTTTCTATATTAGTTAACAATTCAATTTATTAGGAATTCAGAAAAGAATCTAATTTTCTATGATTATCTCTGTGATAGAAAGCAAACTAGACTGATTATCATAGCACTCCAAAACTATGTCTAGCTGTTTAAAGAGCATAAAGAAAGTTGCATCTAAGAAGTATCGATGAAAATCAGGCACAACAATTTTGGTGAAACACATTACTGAGTGATTTTGTTGCTACTAGACTATGTTTGCTGCTCTCACATCCTAAGAGTTATTCATAAGCTGCTGATTAAAACTCACTACGTGTCATTGCTAGTTGCAAAATATCCAACACACACAACAATAAAAAGGATTTGGATTCAGGGAACCTAGGTTCAAATACCAATACTGCTATTTACTGCCTACGAGACCCTGGACAAGTCCCTCTCATTCTGAGCCTTAGAATCCATGAATGAATGAATGAATGGTGTTGGGCCAGGATGTCATTACAAGATCCCTTCCAGCTCCAAATCTAAGATCCAATGATGAACCTAAATGCCTTTCTTTTGACTTTCAGCAGATTCATTTGTATGTTCTTTCACTTACTAGCTTAAATATCCACTGCTAAGTAACTAAGTTACATGATAAAGTTTTAGAAATCGATCATGACAGATCACCTAGTTAAAGCCTCCTAAAAACCATGAGAAGTTCTTACATAACTTCTTTAAAAGATTAGTCTTTGATATCATTCCACTTTCCATAGAAAATTTTCTTTCTATTACCTGCCCCTCCAATTTGACTACTTCTATAAGATGCTTTAAAATCTAACCTATCCCAGCTCCTTTTTCATTAAGGTCTCAAAATTCTGTAACAAAACATTACTAACTACTCAACATTAAAATCGCTGCATTGGGAAACATAAGGATACAAATTAGGTAGCAAATATTTTAGTGTCTCCACAGACTTTACTTAAGGCAAGAAATAAGATCTTAATGTTTAATTCATCCTAACAGGAAAAACGGGGTGGGGGGGGTGAGGCAGAGAACCAGTCCTTTAATAGGAAAAAAAAATAGACTTTCCTTTGGAGGTAGCGTCAAACAGTGAGAAAAGAGCATTGTCCCTAGAACAGGGATTCTTCACCTTTTGGGAGTCATGAACCTTTTCGGAAGTCTGGTGAGGCCTGTGGCCACTCCTCAGAATGATGCTTTCAAATGCACACAATGAAACACACAGGATTACAAAGAAAACCAGTCATACTGAAATACAATTATTACAATATTTAAGAAAGTTCATTCATCTAGGTTGAGAACCCTTACTCAAGAGTTAGAGGCTTTGTGTTCAAATCTCATATCAGATGCTTATTCCCTGTGAGACCATGGTCAAGTCTTTTAATATCAGTCCTCATGCCTCAGTTTCTCTATCTTTAAAATGAGGGGGGCTAGACTAGATGCCTGCTGAAGCCCCTTTCAGAACTAGATCAGTGAATCTACAATCAATACTACAAACTAATGATAGAAAAGTTATATAGTCAATAGGATACTGTGAACTGAATCAACTGGCAAATACAATGAAGCAAGTTTTCTCTTCCTAAGGTCTCTATGCACTATGGCTCATCTCAAAATTCCTATTACAGCTAACCCATGCATGAAAGAGAAAGCCATTCATACATGTATTTCAAACTGGACCTCTGAAACAGCTTTAACCATGACACTCTCCTAAAATAAAATTTTTAAAAAATCAACATTCATAAAGGCCCCCCTCTATGCCTTATAAATGAAACTCCAATGGAGTAGGATGCTGTCCTTAATTCTGCAATAATAATAATAATCTTAATGCCTTCTCTCTGGATTACCCCCAATTTATCCTGAAAATCTCATGTACGTAGTTATTTGTATATTGTCTCCTCTATTAGACTGGGAACTGCATGAGAGAAGAAATTGTTTTTTGCCTTTTATTGTACGTCTACACCTTAGCTCAGTGCCCAGCACACAGTAGGTGCTTTAAAGGCCTTTGGAGAACAGAGGGGTTGCTTGGGAGGTTTGACTGAAGTGCTTAACCTTTCTCCAAGGCATGAGAGTTCAAGCTGGAAAGGACTTCTCAATCAACATACCACCTTCTTCCCCCACCCCCCTCACCCCAATTACATCTCCCACTCCATCTTGAGGATGAGAAAAATGAATTGATTTATCTAAGCTTAAGCTATAAGGAAGAGATCTAACCTGGAAAAATCTATGCTAATGACATCCTTCAGATGAACATAAACAAACATAACAAATTAAATCAAGCCTAGGGAAAGATTATTTCACCAAGTAGATGTTTTCTGAGGGGGAGGTTTCTCTGCCTTGTTTCTTAGAAAAACAAACAACATTTATATATTGTTTCCTGCAAAATAAAGTGTTTTAACATCATATCTCTCCATAAATATAGGCCTTACATACAGAGTATCACACTTGCTTGACCATTTCTTCCCCTGATAATTAACTCCCTCTTCCCCTACCTAGAAAAACATTGTCCCCATGCAGAATACATGAAGTGCATAAACCATTTATACCTCCAGAGAAACAAGACAAGTGCAGACACGTGACACAATGACACATTGCACGATTAGGATCTTGCTCTCTACTCACAGTTCACTACTCTGCCACCATAGCTCCAAATTAGCCTGGTTCCACCTCTCATTAGCAAGTAAGCTTGTCAGCAACTCTTGGAGTCATAGCTCAACTACCAGTCTCCTCTGAACTCTGGTGACCCCACCCAGTCACCCCAGGACTATCACTACTCATTCTTCTTGTCCACGTCCCCTCCTGTGTTTCTCAGCTGCCTTGCTGTGTGGCCCACTTGTACATCTGGTTTGCTCTTGTTTGTTTTTTGATGGAGAAAAGAGATTATAGCATTATTATTCCTTCACTTCTATTTATTCTTTATGGTTTTCCCCCTATTGCATTATTTCCTTTAAAAAAAATGCTTCTTTTGGCTGACTTCTGTTTTTCCTGATAGCAAGGACCACAAAATGGAGCCAAGTACAGAATAACAGTATTCTGGCCAAAGGATAAAGCCAACTCAAAGAAACAAAGGCTAATGATTTTCATTCAACATTCAAGATCCTTCATTTTCCCTTTCACCAAATAATTTCCCTGAGGCTTGCCCTTGTGTTAGCCAAGCTGTATCTATGGCTAGAAATGTAATTATTACTAGTCAAAGAGAGAAAGAATAGAGATGACAGAACGCTAAAGAACACCCTGAGGAGGGCAAAAAGATGTCCTTAGACACAGAATTATTTCTCTTCAGCATCAGACCACTTTACAAAAATGTCCCAGCTTATCTTAAAGAGCATTGGGCTAGGAATCAAGAGGGTTATCCCAGTTCTGCTCTGCCTGCAACTACTTGTGTGGCAGAGGGATCTGACCTCCTATGGGCCTCAATTTTCTCAACTGCTGAAATAGGAGGTTTGACTACATGGTCTCCAAAGCTAATTTTACCTCATGTTCATGGTATTTTTAAGACTAGATCAATAATATGCCCGTAGGTCATCCCTAGTTTCCCAAGTTTCTGAGTTTTCAAAACAACCACTGTGAATTATTCATCAGCCAAGTTCAAAAGCCAACCAACGTTGTTATTTGCAACATTTGCAGAGAGTATTACTATTCCTATATAGTACATGCAATGAGATGATGACAATAACACAATACAAATTACTGACCACAATAACAACTTTATTGGATTGTTTTTCAGGTCTTCGGATGTTTCTTTTCAATTCCAAATGAAGGGAATTCATCCAAATAAGAGGATTTCTAGTTGCACTGAGCTAACTGAACAGAGCATATGTTTCATTTACTGAGCTTTTAGACAAAAAATAAGGAAATCTTTAGGCAAGATCATTCCTTGTCTTCAAGTATGAAGGAGGATAGTATCTACGTTACCATCGATCTCTGTGCATCCAGCAAATTAGTGCCCTGTGACTCCTAGGCACCTAGTAAAAGTTTGTTGTTCAAGATGATAATCATAACCTAGGGGTGGGGAACCTGCAGCCTCGAGGCCACAGGTTCCCCACCCCTTATCATAACCCTAGGAGTGGGAAGCTATTCCCAGGATGCTCAGCTGCTGTCTTCCTTGAGACTTTCAGTGATGAGGCAGGGAATAGACCTGAAAAAAACCACTCTGTCTCCAATCGGCAGATTTCTTTCCTTTGTGCCTAGAATTAGTAGAAATGTCAAAGGCAAAACAGGAATTCTGGTCACAAAGGCTGCCGCCTGGTTCTGTGTCTGTTCTATCTGCAAGGTTCTAGTAGCAAAGGAGAAAGAATGCCACTTATCTTATTGACCAAAAAAAAAAAAATTGATGAAGTTCCTAAAACAAAAAATCACTTGTGTAATCATAATTTGAGAGCTTATCTCCAAATTTCAAATCAAGCTGCAGTGGTAGCAATAACCCTAGGCCCTGATATAGGCAGGTTAGACTAGTTTTTTCCTAACAAGGAACTGAAACAGTCCGCTAAGATTTAATTGGTTCAAAGGACTAAAGCTCCTGCTTTTTGACAGCTTCCTGGTAGCCTGGGCACAAAACCAGCCAGGATAAGAGAGACGGGAGCCTCCCTCTAAAGCTTCAGGCCTCAGACCAGCTGCAGGACCAACAGTGGCACAGGAAAACTATTCTCCACTTTATCCTCAATGCTATCCTTTCCCTGCCCTAAACATCTCTCCTCCCTCCCCGAAGATATTGCTAAGTAACTGTCTTCGTACCCTTGGTTTTTCAGTGCTTAGCAAAGTGCCTGGTGCACAATAAATATTTATTGACTGACCAAATTAAATTAACTTTTAGATGAAGTATCGTTGTTTCATTTCATTATGCTCTCAGATCTAGGCCACCAGATTGGCCTGCTCAGCACTGGCCTAGTACAGGGGTGGGGAACCTGTGGCCTCCTAGGTCCTTGGGTGTGGCGTTTAGACTGAGTCCAAGTTTTACAGAACAAATCCTTTGATGAAGGGGATTTGTTCTGTGATTCAGTCAAAGGGCTGCACTTGAGGCCACACGTGTCCTTGAGGTGGCAGGTTCCCCACCCCTGGCCTAGTACAAGAACCTTCTTGAGATCCCTACCTTCTTCCAAGGCTCAGCTAAGGCATCTTCTTCTCCTACATGAGTCCTTTCCTTATTTCTCCCTGCCCCTGGGGCTACTGTTATACCCCTACTGACATTATATACTTTGCATTTCCTTATTTCTGTACACAAGTTCTATCTTCCCTAGAGATAGCTTGATGATATAGTGTTCGTCCTGGAGTTAGGAATACCTGATTTCAAATCTGGCCTAAAATATGTACTAACTGTGTGACCCCGGACAAATCAATTCACCTGTCTTCCTCAGTTTCCTCAACTGTAAAATGGAAATGATAATAATAGCTCTTACCTCCTGGGGTTGTTGTGAGGATCAAATGAGATTACATTTGCAAAGCACTTAACACAATGCCAGGCACATAGAAATCACTTAATAAATGCTTATTTCCTTCCTTCCTTCCAAGTAGATCCCAAGCTCTTTGAAGGAAATGGCTACTTTACTTTTGCCTTTGGATCTCCTGTACCTAGTGCACAAAGTAGATGCTTGATAAACGTGTACTGAATTAATCAAAAAATAGTGCTCTGACATAACGCATTTTCTTTATAATGAACTTATGGAATCCTGGAACTGGAACCCACTTCAAGGGTCAAGTTGTCCAAAATCATGCCTAATGCATGAATGCTTTCTCCAAATACCCCCACACCATTTCCATCCTTAGCCTTCATACAGGAAACTCAATTTCAAAGCAGCCCGTTTTTAGGTTATTCTAATTTTAAGTACTAGTTCATGCAGAGTTGAAAGTTGTCTCTCTATAACTTCTGGAGTGGGTTGGTTCAAGATCTGTCTCAGGAGTGACACAGAATAAATCTCTTCTCCAGGAAAGCCCTTCAAGTACTTGAGAGCAATTACCAAACTTGCTTTTTTAAGTTTATAAAATCACCCGTTCATTCGAGTTATCCTCATACATGAAGGTTTTGCATTCCCTCAATCCGAGGAGGGCCCAGAGTCATTACTGTTGAAGGAACCAAAAGATGATGAATCTAACTGACCTTCTCATTCACAATAGATGGAGCTCATGGTCCCCAGACAATACAGCTACTAACAATCATGATGATTCTCTCCCTCTCACCTCTGGACCCTCAATTTTGTTGTTTTTTTTCTACTTTACCCACACAGCCACAGCACCCTCCTTACTTCTCTCATTTAACAGAAGGCCTATTTGCTTCATGAAAATTGGATCAAGTATTTACTGAGTACTTACCTTGGGTCAAGGATTAATCAAAATGCAGTTTCTCCAAGATGTCCTCAAAGACTAACCTGAATTGGCTATGATTAATTGTGGTTTTGGTTAGCTAGGTGGCACAATGGATAGAGTTCCTGAGTTCACATCTGGCCTCAGACACTTACTGTGTGACCCTAGGCAAGTCACGTAACCTTTTTGCCTCAGTTTCTTCATCTGTAAAATGTGCCAAAAAAGGAAATGGCAAAGCCCTCTAGTATATTTGCCAAGAAAACCCCACGTGGGGTCACAAAGAGTCAGACATGACTGAAAAACAGCCGAACAACAAAACTGTGGTTTCATCTTTACCATGGCAATCAATATTACTTGGTGTTTATTTGGTTGAACTAAGTTTTTTGTCCATCTCCCAATTCTATCAACCCATTTAGAAAGTAAATTGCTTGACCCTAGAGGCTATTCAACAACAAACATTTATTAGGCACTGAGTCAATTAATGTATACATATGGGTGGGTAAACCCAAAAACAATTGTCACCAGGGGAGAAAATTAACACCCTTATAATGTAATAAATTATTATATTCATTACTGTACTACTGAAGAAAAAGTACATTTTTATTGCACATAAACTACAATAACAAATATTTAAGACAGTAAAAAGGCAACCAAAGCACTATCCATGATCCCATAGGCATCTCAGACTTAATACGGCCAATTTAACTATTTCAGACTGACCCAAGGCACCCAAGTTCACAACATTACACTCTCACTTACATTACACATCCAGTTACGGAGTCCTGCATTTTCTTTGTACAGATTTATAGGTGTACTTGCTCTTTCCTTGAATATAATGTAAGTTCCTTTAGGGGAACAGCTGTTCGTGCTTGTCTTTGTATACCCAGCTCCTACTGGCACATAGTGGGGACCTAATAAACGCTTATTGGTTGATTGATTGAAAGAGCACTGGCTTTTGGGTCAATGAATCTGAGCACTGGTCTGGCCTCTCCCATTTACTAGCTCTGTGACTATAGGCAAAAGTCGCTTAACTTTTCTGTGCCTCATTTTCCTCATCTGAACAATAAGGTACTAGTATTTATACTATCTACTTTGCCGGGCTGGTAAGGCAATGATAGGAGCTGATGTATGGGAAATATTTTTACAAATGTCAGTGATCACTAAATTCCTAATGTGGGCTGAGCCTAAGAGAATAATATCTCACTATTTCAATCTGGGAGGGGAAGACACTCAGAGTGTCTGGACAGAACAGAAAACAGTTGCTCTTTACACTCATTCTAAGCCATCAAAACCTAAACTGGACTCTGGAAGAGAGAGTGAGGCTGACTACTTGGCATAGCAATGCCTCACTTAAATCCAGTTTGCTAGGACAAAGGCCAAAAGCAACAGCACATCAAGGCTTGCAAACACTTTCTTCACAAGACCGTGGTATACAATCTGTCCATTTTAAAGATGACAAAACTGAGGCTCAAAGAGGTAAATTACGCAAAAATTGCCTTGTATTTATTTTGTAAACACTTGTATGTGCATGTGTTTCTATCTCTTTCTCCTTTCTCTCCCAAGGCACTGACAGATCACTAATGACAGAGGTTTTATTTTTGTCTTGTGTCCCCAGAGCCCACCCCAGTACCTAGCGCACAGCAGATCTTTAATAAACGTCCGTGAATTGAATTGATTGACAGATTACTTGACTACAATCACACAATTAATAATTGTGGGAGGTGGGATGCCTGTACTCCAAGTCCCATGCACAGTCCATGACATCGCTTCTGGTGGGAGCCCTGCTATTTCTAACAGGTCCATTGATTTCTCTCATAAACTGCACGTTGCCTGATTCCTGACAGCAGAACACCCACGTGCACCACTCTCATGTCCACTGCAGTTGTTTCTCAGCTGTCTATGTTAAGTGCGTCCCTGAGGTATCTGGCCTGCCCATCCTGTACACGGCTGCCCTCCTCCACGTTCCGGTGAAACAGTTGTTAGAGAGGAGGAGAGCAGAAAGCTTCAGGGGAGAGAGGCCTTTGTTCAAAAATCTCCAAATCCAAGTAAGTGACTAATCTGCAGGCCACCAATGTTAAGGACTGAATCTTGCTTTCTTAATACTCAATGGGTTAATCTATGTATTAGATAGGGTGCTAGACTTGGTATCAAGACATCGTGGGTTCAAATTACCCTTCAGGCAAGGACTGAATCTTGCTTTCTTAATACTCAATGGGGTAATCTATGTATTAGATAGGGTGCTAGACTTGGTATCAAGACATCGTGGGTTCAAATTACCCTTCAGGCACTTATTAGCTGTTGACCCAGGCAGGTCACTTAAGTACTCTGTGCTTTGGTATTTAAATCTGTAAAAAGAAGAATTTGGACTTGATTTCCTCTAAGATCCTTCTTAGCACTAAATCTGTGATTCCATGATCTTGAGAATAGGCTATAAAATTAAAAAAAAACATCTGTCAGTATTATCCCATGGACTTCAAGCTTTGTGCCTTGCTGCTATGTGGGCTAGTCTTCTATAAAATTGTTTTATTCATTACACTTTTTCATGGTCTTGTCTATTCCTATAGTATTAGATAGTGTGCTGTTAAAGAGACAAAACCCAATTCGTGACACTCAAATCATTCAATAAGCATTTCTTAAGTACTCATTGAAGTTCCAGGCATTAGGTACTGAGCTGGGTGCTAGATGCATCTAGAAGTGAGACAGTCCTCACCTAAAAAAGTTCCTTAAGAATATGGGGGTGGGGTGGGGTGGGGCGGGGTGGGGCAGAGGGTGACCATATTCACTATTGAAGAAAGGAGGCCATGACAAGGTTTGGCTGGGGAAAACTGACAGGTAACATTCTTCCTTTATTGGAATTTCAAGTCCTAATGCTTTACCAATCTCTATTGATGCACTAAATTATTAAAAAAGTTCAGACATTTTCTGTTCATGTATGTGTATGACAAGCTACTCCAGAAATTTTCCAACATCATGTAAGCCTGCATATGTTAAAGACAATTTCACAGAGTTGTACTTTATATACCACTAATCAAATTCCTGTTTCCTCTGTAAATCACCAAGGCAGGATTGGTACAATGGGGGGAAAAAGAAGGCTGAGCTTGGAGTCTTGGCTCTAATCTTAGAGACCTGGGTTCTAATCCTAGGCCCAACACTTACAAACTTAACTTTGGGTGAGTTATAACCTTGCTGAACCTCAGTGAATAATAGTCGAAATACCCACCCTATAATAGGTTACTGTGAGGAAATTGCTTTACATATTTTAAAGTGCTCTAGAAACATGGGCTTCTTATCGGCAGCAGAGAAATTGTAACATAGGATCATGAATGAACTTTTGCTTCAGTCTATTAACTAAAGGCAACAGACATAATTAAAAATCAAGGTCCATATTTGCTGGAAGACTTCTCTGGTCCTCTAGAGAACTGGGAGTGTTTTATTTAATTTTTTTTTCCTATCAATTTAAAAACCTTCTAGTCCATTTTAATTAGTCCTCAAATAAAATGAGTTTGTTTAAAGCTTGTATCCATCCTTATGCATAAATTTTTGTTTACTCAATAAGAGCTAGCATTTATATAATGCTTTAAAATTTGTGGAGTGCTTTATAAATACTATCTCATTTTACCCTCATGACATCCCTGGAAAGAAGGTGATACATTTTGCAGATGAGAAAATTGAGGAAGACAGAGGATAAGTGCCTTGCTCAGAAGTGTTTGATTGAGGGTTTGAACTCCCATCTTCTTGATTCCGGGTCCAGGGCCATATCTACTGTGACATCTAGCTCCCCTATATTTTATCTATATTATTGTATAGCTATACAGATATATATCTCATATATACCATATTAATTATATCATATAATTAATTACATCAGGGCTGTCCAAAATGTGGCACTGCGGGCTGTATATTCAGCCTGCCTACAAGCATAAAAATTTACATAAATGCTTTAGTAATCGAAGCTGAGCTACTACAGAGCTCTCACTAAAATGGCCAATCAAAATATAATGTCTATTGTTTCAATAAAAACCTAAGGTTGGACAGCCCTGAATTATATAATTAATGTAATAATTATATAATTAATGATATACATAATGCAATTAATTATTTACATAATCATAGCCATATATAATTTATGTAAAATTTGTTAATATAATTAAATAATACATTAACAGATTTTATATAAATGATTATATATATAAAAAATTACTTTTCTGCTTAAAAAAATAAAGGCGACAGCAAACTAACTAATAGTGAGTCCACAGACTAGATTTCTTGGGTTAGATTACTTTTCTCTGAAGCTTATTCAGCCTATAAATGAAAGGGACTTCCTTTTCTACCCCTTCCCCAACTTGGCCCTGGGTGCCCTCTAGACCAATCAACCAAAGAACTCTTCCATCCAGTGGGAGAGATGATCAGGTTCTAAGTGTGTACACCAAATGCCTTACATGTACCAGGCGTTAGTCATCATGGTCCCCAAGTGCTAGAATCGCTCAGTGGGGACTGGGACTATGTCCCAGTATTGACGAGCTCATTAAACTAGGATTGCCTAAATTCATTACATAGTGTCTTGTTTTAAGGTGCTATATGATACACAGAGATTTAGCCCAGTGCCTGGCATATAGCAAAGCACTCAATAAATGCTTGTTGACTGACTAAAAGGATATGTTTGCTTCTTAGAATTTTGGTTGGTATTAATCCAAGTGCCATTCTTCTTAAGGGAATGTAAATTATGTTTTATTCTTAAGTTTCATTACACCAGAAATTCTAATGGTCTTCTCTGATTCCTAAAAGCATCTGTGCATTATCTGTCTTGGTGAAAGAGTCCTGGGTATGAACCAGACCAGTTTGTGGCAGAGGCACCTCAGCATTGGGAATCTACATGAGAATAGTGTCTGTTTCTTCCATGCTCCCCATAGCAGAATAAGTCAAGATGCCTACAGCTCATGAAACATATTTGGGTTTCTTGCTCTAGTTGCTCCATTATATTGCTTAGCTTGCTAAGGCTAACTGAGTTATGCCACACTATGCATTGGGCAAGCAGGTGAGGTTTCACATTGACATAGTCAACACAATTCAGAGTCACGATGCATGCTCAAAGACAGACCAGATGGACCATTACATCTAGCAAAAATCTTCCAGTCTTCTGAATATCCATGATTAGGAGATATGATGAGTTCAGCTGATGAATCTGGTAAAAATGGTATGGGTCAGATCTTGTTTGGCAATCAAGTGGGATTGTAGAGGCAGTTGTTGGTATTCATCATTCTCCGATTATCTCTTCAATTTCAGAAATTTGGCATATAGGGGCCATTGGCCGTTTTGGCATGCTACAGTATTCCACAACCATCATCTTGGAATGATTGGAAACACAGCATAGGCTATGCACAGGCCCCTAGGGGGACATTAGGGACAAGAAGGTAAGCTCGAGTTGACCACAACTTCCTGAGGCTGGTTGTTTGATAGGATTTATGAGATATACCACTTTAAAGGCCTGGGCAATATGAATCTTAGATGTGATTTTTTTTGTTTGAAATCATTATTGTAGCATATCATCCAATGGGACCACTTTGGATTTGTTTGTACATTGGCTTCCTTTTGGAGAGAAAATACAATCCATTGTAGTTAATGTGGCATTAGGAACCAAGGCTTTTGGAGGTTTGGTGTAGAATATCTTCTTATTTCTATTAACGAATTCAGGAATTAATAGAAAGAAAGGCAACAAGAAATTGTGCAACAAGAACCTGCTGTGAGGTCAGGAAGACCTGGGCTTAAGTCCCATTTCTGACCATTGTTTGGAATGCAGAAAGTATCTAAGTGTATAAATTCACCACATTTTCTTATAGTCTCCACTAGTCTATAAATTTTAAAACAAATCTACTTGTAGCTCATCAATTCTAAACTCAGTCAACTGGCAAGCTCATCTTTCACAGACATGGCTATAAACGAGGAAATAAGCTAAGCAGGTCTCTGTGACAATTTTCTTCATCTCTTCTCTACCCCCCCATCTCTACACACACGTGCCTATCTATGTATGTGTACGCATGTATGCATTTTTATGTGAATCTACAACTACACACATATGAACTCATCAATATATAGTTAGGTTCCTGAATTTAAATTCCTATACTTTACTCACAGAATATCGCCTCATAACACATTTATATATTAAAAATTTCTAATAAGATTGTTATCTGGTTTCTAAACCCACAGTTGGATGGAGACTGTAGATAAAAGAGGAAAGGGGGATGCTATGAGAGTATACTTATAGAAGCAAGGAAAGAAACAAAAAACAGAAAAACTATTTTTGAAAAAACACAAAAACTTTTTTAAAGGAAGAGTTTAAGATCATATGACCCTACATGCCTTGGAGGATCGCTCTGTCAAGGTAAAGCACAATAACTGACACTTATGACTGTGACCCTGAATCATCAAGAAGTTGTTAAATTGCCTAAAATCTGTGATACTTAAGAGGGTCTAGAATATCTGATATTCACCAGCTTACAATAGTTTCCACTCGAATCAAAGTTACTTAAGATGGTTATCAGAAAAGACTTATTTGGTTCAAAGGATCCAAAGTGTTACTATACTCAATTTCCACTTACTTTAATGTGTCTTTCCAACATGAATTGATATAAAATGAAGTAGAACCAAGAAAACATATCCAATGACTCCAGCAAGATAAATGGAAAATCAATTACCACAAAACAATGTAAAATGAATGTTGCAAAATTACAAAGAACAAGCTTAGTCCCAAGGAAGACATAGAAGAAGACTTCTTCCCACAACTCCTTTGTAGAGGTGGTAATAGTGGGGGTGACCATGGAAATGGATTATTGCATATATTGACAAATTTCTTTCAACGTATTTTTATTGGTGTTCCTGACTTTTTCTCTTTTTTACTAAAAAAAAAAGCTTTATTATATGAGATGGCTCTCCCGGAGGGGGCAGAGAGAGAGGTGAAGGGGTAATAAAAGTGATATAAGAAACAAAAGATATCAATAAAATATTTCTAATCAGTTCTCTCACATTTAGATACTTTTGAGAACATAATTCTTGAAAAGGTATACTTTAAAATCTTTAGCTTGAAGATTTCACAGATCTTAAAATGCAGATGTTATACAGTTTTGATTTTCCATCAAAACGTGTTATTTAAAGACTTGGTGAGAATTAAACAACATTAAATAAATACTCAGCAAGTAGATCAGTCAGGGAAAGAATGAGCAATCCCTTTACCTCTCTAATTCTGGAAACCTAACTGGTTCCCCCAAAAAAGGAGCCAGAGGCAGTTTAGGATGCAATGAAAGAACAAGAACAGAAAAATTGGCTAAATGCTATAGAAGGCTATATGTATATATACACACACACATATATGCACACATACACATCTCTCTTTATATATATATATATATATATAATACATATATATATATAATTTATCAAAATTGCTCTTAAAGGTGAATGGAAATTACATTTTTACTAGAATTAATTAATCAAACAGGCAAGTTAAACTAATAGTCATGACCAAGTTTTCATCACTGGCAGGCACCTCATTCATCTATTGTTTTCATACAATAGCACCTTTATGGTCAAAGAAAAACTCATAATGCACAAAGATTTTTTTATGCTTCCCTCTCCATGAACAAGAGAAATCACTAGCTGCTGTGATTACTACCCCAGTCCTATTAACACCAGCAAACAAATGGGTCCACATAGTCATTCCCAGGCCCAAATTAGTAACAGTGATATACTGCACACCATAGAAAGCAGCCATGAATTATTCATTTAAATTCCTCTCTTTAGAAATAAGCATGTTCCATAATGAAACATAACACGATTGCTATTGTACTGGGATGAACATCTACCCTGCTGGGTAATCAAGCATCTGCTGGCAGGTTATTTAGATTTCACCTGTTTACAAATCACTCTCACCGACAGCACTATTCAAAAATGGAGGCATTATACTAGTCAGGAAAGACTGTACTAAGTTTACAACTCCAAGAAAAGATCAACAGAAACTTTTTGTTCCATTTAGTTCTTAAATGTGGTGCATTTAAAAATAATTATGTGGGCAATCAGCAATACTCTTTTTTCTGTGTCTCTCTGCTGTTTTCCCCTTTTCTACAAAAAAAAAAAAAAAGAGTGCGTGCGTGTGTGTGTGTGTGTGTGTGTGTGTGTGTGTTGGGGGAAAGAAGAAGCAGGGTGACAAGAGGGTGTACGAACATCTTTTTAACTGAAAGAGACACAAGATGGGGTAAAGACTATTTTGAGAAAGAATGATTGTGCTAGCTACAACTGGCTCCCTCCTTCACAGTTAATGCTAGCTACTAGGTGATTAATTAAGCTTTCCATCTGATTTATATCAATCTAAAGTAAAATATGAAAACTAAGTCAATCTATGCACTAGCAATAATATCAGACACAGGCACAGTTGTTAAGCACATAGTAGGACATCAATCAATAGACAGTGGTGGGTTTTTGGTGTACTATTTTAAAAATATTTTAGATCCTAACAAATAACAATTATATCAGGCAGGAAATACTGGTATATCTATTGGATGCCTTTCTGAGCATTTTAAAGCAATATCTAAAAAAAGCCTTGGACCTCAGCTCTATTAATAATGAAGCTAGAATTACAAATATAAGCCACCACCTTCCTTCCCCACACAGCTCACTCTCTTGCTCTACTTTTTTGATGCCTCCATCCTCTGCCTTGGCTTCAAACAGATCTGCCTACATTTGTTTTGGTTGGCATCAGCCAACAGCATTCCAACAGAAGTCACCTGGCTCCTGAAGCAATACGGTAAAACTTACAAAACAGGAAGCGTGCTTAAAAGGAAAAACAGTCTTCACTGAGGTACATGGGAGCCATAATCATTGAAAGTATAAAAAACCAAAATGAAAATACATTTTCTGAACTATGAATGTGCCCCACACTGCAAATTATCCATTGCCCAATGGCTCTTAGATTGAAAAATATGTACTGAAGCATTCTCTGTCAGCTCCCAGAAGCCAAAGATCTTAATTCTAATACTTCCATCCTCTCCTCATCATACAGTCCTTGGTTTTGAGAAAATGCTCATCAGTGTTAAAACTGCCATATCTGGGACATCCTCACAATGCCTATGTAGCTTGGGGCAGGGGTGGAGGGAGCATGGTATTCCCTTCTTCCATTCCCTATCTTTCATTCTCTTTATTTCTCCATTCTGTAACACTTTAAAAAAGCCAGCAGCTGGGAGAAAAGTTTTTCATGTGTCTGCTACAGTTTTTCTAACAGACTGATTTAAAAATTCTTCCTCCCCATCACTATTCATACACTCTCACTGAATAGAGATTGTGGTCTGTTTCAAGCCTTTAGCTTGGTGAGGAAGCACATGACTTGACTAGAGGGCACAAACAATTACATCAGAAGCTGGGCAAAACAGATGTGAAAACCCTGGTCTGGGATAATGCTTCTGAAGGGCCTGTCCCACTTAGTATGAATCTTGCTGTATAAATGAGCTATTTTAAAAGGCGAGAATCTGTTTTGTGGCCCACACATTATTCATCAATGGATAAATAAGCCTTGAAAAAATGTGATCTGAAAAGAGCAGATTTTCCAGAGCAAAATTACAAAAATAAAAACAGCAATGTCCATGACACACACACATCAGTGCTTGCATATTATGAAATAATGCTCTATTTAAGAGAATGAAAACCTGAAGTCTTCATGGTACTATGGTGTAGAAATGACAGTGTTAGGCTGGATTACATGCGTAACCCTGGGCAAGTACCTTAACTTCTCTGTGCCATGACCTCCCCGTCCACAAAATGAAAGGTTGGAGCAGCTAATCAATCCCTCAGGCTCCTTCCAGATTTGTTGATAGAATCATAGAACTAGAAGAGACCTCAGAAGCCATCTAGTCCAACCTCCTCATTTTACAGTTGAGGAAACTGAGGTCCAGAGAAAGTTTCTCAATGGATAAACATGGGGAGAACAGCACAGGCAAACTCCACTTAGAAGACAGCATAGAGCACGGGACCAATCGCCATGTTCCCTAAGTTCTATCTAGCAGTTTGATAGCAAAGAAATCTGCACAGTTTGCTGGCAGAGAAGATAACAGCAATAATACTAAAAATAATGACAATATGTATTTAAGTAATGCTTTAAGCTTTGCAAAGATCTTTACATGCAACATGACATAATATGGAGAGAGTAAGACTAGAAGTTGGATTTGAGTCCTTCCTTTGGCATAAACCTACTGTGTGACCCTTAATCCTCACAACAGCCCAGGGAGCTAGGTGCTTTAAGTTTCTCATTTTAAAGATGAGGAAACTGAAGCTGGGAAATGTTAAGTTACTTTCTCAGAGGCACACAAGCTAAGCAGTCAGTGCCTGAAGCAATATCTGAACTCAGGTCCTTCAGTGCTCCAAAACTAGTGACAATGCTACCTAGCTGAATTCACCTCTTGTATCTATGAATCTTGCCTTCAGATAACCAAATTCCACAAGGAAAGAAGTAACAGTAGTAGTAGAGAGAAGATCTTCTCTGGGGTATTCTTTTGAATTTATTTCTAAAGCTTCAATTCAAATTAATAAGCATTTATTAAGCCTCTACTATATGCCAGTCACCAAATCTACTAGCAAAAGGATTACTGTAACATTCGAAATACTCTGTCATGGTGAGATTTAGGCTTATTCATGTTAAACATAAAATGCTCTAAGAAATTGTAACCTGCTTTTATAATTTGCACAAGGCTTGAAAATTAGCATCCTCCCTCTTACATGTATATTTTTCCCCCAAAACCACAAGACAAATAGAGAATCACCTTTTATTCTAATGTACAAGTCTTCACGCAATCTGCCTCTCCAGACTCAGGCTATTGTAGTTTTATTTATATCTATTTATTTATATTTATATTGTGGTTTTAGGATGAGAGCAATAGCATCTCACAGACTGGTATAAGGCTAGATACCTAAGTTTCCTTCAGGTCTAGAATTCTATGATTCTATAAGGTTTTTATTTTTTCCTAAGCTGTTTCTTGAATTTTTTTCTATAGGTAAGAGAAAAAGAAACACAGAAACTCAGAGAAAGACACAGGAGAAAAAAGACAGACACAGCAACAAAGTATTATGGAAAGAGCACTGGACATGATGTCATAAGGCCTTGGTTTGAACTCTGGCTCCCATACTTAGCAGTTGTGAACTTGGGCAAGTCACTTAACTTCTCTTAGGCTCAATTTTCTCGACTGTAAGAAAGGAATAACATACTGCCTACCTTTCAGGATCATTTTGAGGAAAATAATTAAAATGTGAGCTCATACTATAATGTACAAGTATTCACATACACACACACAGAGCCCACTAAAGTTCAGTTGTTAGCTAATGTTAACAAGGCTCTGGCTAATGTTTATTCTTGTAAAAATAAAAGGGTTCAAAGAAACACCACCTAAAATGTAATGTGTTAACAACTTGTTTATCTTTGGTGGTGTTGATTTGTTAAAATATTTTGAAGTGTGTTGGGAGGAGATGAAGGTTGCCATGACATCATTAGTTTAGAGAACTTCCACTGGAAAAACCAATGCATATGGGCAACCACTTTGGAACTTACAGTCTAAGAGAGCAGCTTGTGGATACAAGATTAAGAATGTTACCCAGGGTCACACAGTAGGTTTATGTCAAAGGAAGGACTCAAATCCAACTTCTAGTCTTACTCTCTCCATACTATGTCATGCTCCCTAACTGGGTAGAAAATATCAAATGTAGCATTTGTTTTTTTTTTCCAATATTGGACACAAATGGACTTGTGGAATTTGCACTTAGCTGTAATACTCCTAATCAAACAGCATTTTAGATTACTGGGGAGAGGAAAAACCTGCAGCTGTATATATGTATATAGTTGATTCTCAAAAAGAATTGAATAAAAAAGTAAGATAGTGACAAAGAGAGAAAAGAAAAAGTAGTGAATAGGATGAGGAGCAAGACACAGAGAAAAAGAGGAGACTGCAATAGAGGGACAAGGAAAACAAAGAAAGGGTGATTTCTTTGTAGCCAAGGGAGGATCAAGGATCCAGTAGGAAGGAGTACGAAACTATTAAAAAAAATTAATCAATGAGACCCAAGAGCATGAGGACCTAGCTTCACTGAAAATTCAGCACCATGATACACGTCAGAGAGGAAGTACCCACAATTTGGGTGTTCAACCTATTCCATTCTCTTTTAGAGTTGGCCAGCTCCAGCACTGAGACCATTCCTCAGATTTGCGTAAACAAAATCCTGCAGACCCCAAAACACAGACAGACACACAGACACACACACACACACCATCCCCTTTAATCCTAGTACCTTTCCTCTATTGATCATCTCCATTTTATCCTATGTCTATCTCGTTTGTACATAATTGTTTGCGTGTTGTTTCCCTAATTAGACTGGGAGCTCCTTGAAAATAGGAATGCCTTTTGCCTTTCATTCTATCCTCAGTACTTAAGCACAGCATCTGGCAATGTTAGCTGACTGAAAACAAGAACAAAAAAAGACATTGGCTGGGTGACTGTATAAAGTTGCTCCTCCATGCTCTCTGCAGCATTTCCTGGTTTCTCAATGAACATCTTTCCCACCATGAACATCTCCATTGCCATAACTTCAAACAGGTACCTGACCCCAAACTGGAAACTATAAAGCCATCTATGTATGGTAAATTTTGATCAATGGAAAAAATAGATTCCAAATCTTTGTACATCCATTAAACCAAAATTATGCTACTAAAAGAATAACACATAAGTCATTTCCTGTTTGTGTACTAAAGGAGGAAAAGTCACATTTTTCATACATACCTAATGCCTAAATTTGCTGCTTTTGTACAGTTATTCCTCCATCCAAATAGTTGAACTCTAAACGTAAAGCAAAATGGGAGATACGAAGATGATTCTACTCTCCAATATTAAGACAGAGTTTGTGTGTGTGTGTGTGTGTGTGTGTGTGTGTATGTAGCTCTGTTTACATAGACACACCTACATACACATACACAAACACACAAATGGCCAACAAGATAATATCTGCATAAGAGAAGTTAGAAATTAAATACTCAGAGAATTCAAGGAATAAAGAAACCATAAGACCATAGATCCAGAAATGGATGAGACCTTAGAGGTCATTGAGTCTAACCCCCTCATTTTAGAGATGGAATCAAGGAGTAGGCAATTCTAACAATCCAGATAAGAGTTAATGAGGACCTGGATAAGGTCACTGTGAAAACAACAACATATTTTGTTCTGTCGCTTCTAGAATATTTAAAAATACAAATAAGATGGCTGATTGCTCCTATTGCAAAAGGTAGAAAGAGCTAGTTATCTCTACTATTTCATCTTATTTTAGACAAAAAGGACAAAAGAAAACTGTTTAAGTTTTATCCAATGATTATAAATCCACTTAAAAATTAAAAAATAACAAAATAATGCTATTCAAAAAAGTGTGACTGATACAAATAAATATTTGACAGGAAGGAGGGCAGATTCTAAATTAGCATACCTGTATAATAAAAAGAAAACCTAGAACACATGAAAGTTCACTTCACTAATAATAACGGAATTGAGAATTTTAAAAACAGAGGTTTCATCTGACACCTAAACAGACTATCCTTGCTTTTATCATCCTTGACAATGTCAGAGGGCCTGTATAAAGACAAACACACTAATACACCGTTGGGGAAACTTTGAATCAACACAACCATTTTGGAAAACAATGAGGAATTATGCAAGTAACTAAACACTGACCCAACAATCACACTAGGATTTTAATTACATATAATTACATAATTTGACCGAGAAGGTCAAAAACAGAATTAAGGGTTCCAATCATTCCATGATATTCTTCACAGCATTTTTAAATTGGTTTGAAATGAGGTGGGTGCCAATCAATTGGGAAATGAATGAACAAACTGCTATAGACAAAAGGAAATAATACTATTATGAGATTGAAAACTTGCCCATAGATAGATTTAGATTTAATATAGCACATTAATAGGTTTACAAAGCACTTTACACGTTATCTTATTTGATAACAACACTGTTGGGTAGGTGTTATTATTACCCACTGATCCAGAAACTGACCCCAAGAGAGTGATTTACCCAGGGTGACACAGGTAAGTATCCAAGGTAAGTAAATGTCAGCTCTTGGTTACCCCAAATACAGCTATCCCCAAATACTCTAACTGCCAACAAATATGAAGGATTCAGATAAACAAGGAGAGGTTTTCAAGAACTGATGAAGAACAAAGTAAGCAGAACCAGAACTGCATAATTAATGATTACGATGATGTAAGTGAAGGCATCAATACGCAGTAGATTAAATCAAATCAAGT